>NC_091749.1:75124126-75284126 GCF_043380555.1 Nothobranchius furzeri
TCTCATTATTCAGGATTAACTTTTTTATTTATAGACAATGTTGGACCAACAAAAACTATTTAATGTAGGAAGGTAGCTGTGATTTTGTCTTTTATTACTTTGATTTTACCCAGCCTGCGCCAAAGCCACTCGACCCTAAGGTGTGTAGGGTGAGACGTGACTTTAGACCTTCATTCTTCACTGCAGCGAGTTTATGCAAGGATAATTGAATTTAGTGAAAATGGAGAACGAGGACTACTCTGCAAATCTGCACTGCCAAAGAAAAAAAACTTGAAGTCTAATTTCTGCAGAGACCCTTGAGTAGAGATTCTGTGGTGCAATATCAAGGCCACAGGTAATTCATCTTCTGGCGCTAGCTCTGCTTTGCAACCTAATTAAATGAATAAAGATGTTAGGAAATCTTCATTTCCGTAGGGATAAACACATTGCTGCATGTTAAAGGTAAAAGGAAAGGCTGGCTTTGCAAAGCTAGAATAGAAAAAATACTGGTGGGGCAAAAGTGAACGGCTGAAGACGTTTGAATAGCAAAGGAAGGGTTCTGATTTACCTGCAGCAGCAGTCGCTGCCTCTTCTGTTTAGATAATAGCTCATACGGAGCACAGAGCTGACTCCACCATATATACACGAGTTAAGTAATATTTTACTTCCTAGGTAAATGAATGAAGTGGAATTAAAATGAAACACGAGCTGGTTGTGTTGAAACTTGTCCGAGTGCTGCAGCTTTATAGCCCGAAAGCCTTTTCACCAAACAAGATGGCTTGTCTTTGGTGAGGGCTGCAAAAAAAAAAAACAATCTTTCTCTCTAGCATCTCGGTTCCCCACATCAGTTTTAAAGAGCATGCTGCACCGTCTTCCAAAAACCTTGGCAGTGTTCATGGTTGCAAGAGTGGGGCGATAACTTCTCATTAAGGCTTTTCTTCCTTGAAAGGCAGAAGTTGAAGTTGGGAAATTTGCGTTTATAGTTGGAGGCAACTGGAACAAATGAGGACAACTTGCGTAGGTAAGATAGGCTTCAAGACTTAATCAGGTCGCCTCCAATTCTCTCCCATGTATCAGCACCTCCACCCACCCCCTACTCCACGGGGAGTGTCACTGATGAAGCCCGCCACGGGGAGCGGCGGCCGCGCGCTGCTGTGCTCAGCCTCCCTCCCTGATGACAGGCCCATATTTCACCACACTCATTCTGCAGCCTCCACTGTCACCGTTTCCCGCTCCGTCAGGGGGACGACTCCCATCATCGGATCAGTGATTTCACAGCCTGCTGGCGGCAGCAATCCCTCGCTGATAAACACGGATGCTCTCCAGACAGCTGGGGTGACCCCTACTTAGTGGCAGGCTCTGATTCCTCTCATCATGTGCTTGTAAAGGTGATCTGGGATGGGCTTGTTTAACGAACGATGCAGCCTCAGGCAGCAGATCATATGATTATTTTACAGAGGTTCGTCAAAACAGAGTCCAGATGGGACGGACTGGAGCCTCCCAACTCACTTTCCTCTTTTTTACAAGTCCCAAAGAATTAAAAGGGTTAGGCATTTGAAAGTCTCTCACTGGTGTACAGGTTACAGATGAAAAGCATTTACAAAATTAAACTGGGACAAATCTGAAAAGCTTCAGTTTGTTCATTCATTCATTAAATCTGTCGCTGTCGTTGTGTCCTTGGGTAACACACTTGACCCGCCCAGAGGGACCGGTGGTGCCGGTGTACGGCTGCCTCGCCTCTGTCACTGCGCCCCAGGGCAGGGACATGCTTTCAAAGCAAAGTTGAAATATGCAGGAGATGTCGCAGTGAGACCCTCGTAGACCTGAACCAAAGTCAAAGTCCCACTGATCGTCACAAACACCAGTTCTGCTTGACCCATCCCTGAAAGAGCGGTAAGCTGCAGACACGGCTGCGCCCGGGAACCATTTCATGGTTTAACTCCCCAATCAAAGCCCTTAATGATGGATGCCAAGCAGGGGGGCACTTGGTACCACTTTTTCAAGGTTTTTGGCATGACGCGACCAGGATTTGAACCCCGTCCCAGGTCCCTGTCCCCATTCCCAGGCGGACACTGAAACCACCATGCCACTGAGCTGAGCCGAGATCTGGCCATGGATCTGAAGGTCCACCGTAAGCTAACGTAGAAAACCAGGACAAGGGACAGTCTCTTTGGTCGAGCTGTGGTTGTCATGCTGCCGGCCGGGTAACTTTTTGACCAACGACATGCTGAAGTGATCACAGACACAGAGGTCAGTGAGAAAAGCATAGCATAACATAGTTTATTTATATAGCCCATTTAAAACACAGCATGGGAGCTGCCCAAAGTGCTGCACAGGCTAAAACAAAACACAACCACTCAAAAGAATTAAAACAGAGGATAAAAATCCCAATCAAAAGCAGATAAAACATGATGAACACTAAGAACACATTAAAACAACGATGCAATAAAACACAAAAACGAGTCACTGTCTAAAAGCCAAAACGTAAAAGTGGGTCTTTAACCGAGATTTAAAAACCGCCAGAGATGGAGCCTGCCGAACTCCAATGGGCAATGAGTTCCATAGCTTTGGGGCAGCATGGACAAATGCTCGTTCACCCCGCGATTTGAATCGTATCCACGGCGTGCACAGCAGCAAAAGGTCAGCCGACCTCAACGTGCGCGTGGGCACACAAACACAAATGTTTTATTTTGTAATGCCGAGGGGATCACCGAGAGCTGATGTGTCCCGGAGGCATCACTTGGAATTCTAGGATGTCCAAGGAAGGTCCCGCCTTTCTCACCTCTGATTGGTTAGAATGACTCTCCTACGACTGGCTATTTTGTGTAAGAGGAAACAGTTTTCCCTCACTGCAGGTCTTTAAGTTTACAGCCAGATCTTGAGGAGTTTTTTGAAGAAAATGTGAACTCATTGCTGTAATAAACATTCTTTCCTGTTTAGCAACAACCCAGTTTCAGTTTCTTTCATAAAAGAGCCTGAAAACTGTCAAATGTGATCATGTAATACATCTTGTTGCATCTGTCACACTGTTAGACTGACTTTTATCTTTATTTAGCTCTATTGGGGTTATCATAATACTTAATTATTGGGCTATCCTATGTCTTCACTTTAATGGGTTAAGGCTGTTTACAAGTTAGAGCACGTTAAAGCTGATCATGATTTAGACCTGTTTTTCACCAGTTTTCATTGTTCTAGAAAACAAACAGACCTGATGCACACAGCTGGGCAGAATAGGGCCGTGCTGGTAAATGTCATTCCCAGGTAAGACACATATGTTTATTCTATGTACTCTAATGCTTCAGAGCCAAGAGACGTAAAGTAAGTACAACAGTTTGATAAATGCAACACGATTATAACTTCACATTTTACGTTTTTCATGAAACACAAAACATAAAATGTTTAGCAACACAGGACAGAATGGTTATTATAGCGCTAACTTCATGTTTTATTTACAAAACGCCCTGAAACCGCTTTCTGCTGGTGGCAAAAGGACAGTCTGCACTTAGCCAGGACAGCCAGTGTTACCTCGATATGTGTTCCTCCCTTGAGGTCTGCTTTTTTAGCACCCAGCTATCACCAGAGTTCACCCCTCTCCCTCTCTGGCCGATACAGAGACGCTGATGCGTGCTTTTGTCGCCAGTAGAATAGATTACTGTAATGTCCTGCTTTCTGGTCTTCCAAAAAATAATCCCTCAGGTTTACAAATTCTTCAAAATTCAACAGCAAGTATTCTAACGAAGACCAGGAGGCAGGAGAGCATTGCACCTGTCTTAAACAAGCTGCATTGGCTCCCCGTACATCTCTGGATCGATTTTAAGGTTCATTTAATGGTATCAAATGGTCTTGGGCTTTCTTATCTCTCAGATCTTCTTCCAAAATACAAGCCGTCACGTTTGCTGCGCTCCTCTGGCAGCCATCTTCGTGTCATACCAAAAGTCAGGACACACTAACAAGGTGAGGCATCCAAATGGTTCCCGGGCGCGGCTGTGTCTGCAGCTCACTGCTCCCCCAGGGGATGGGTCAAATGTGCCCTTTAGCCACTAGACCTGCTAGATCCTCTCAGTCGCACCCTTGGCTAAATGATGCCCTCCGGTCTCTACGCACCAATCTTAGTGCTGCAGAATGGAAATGGCGCAAAACAAAAGATCCTGGTGATCTATTGAAATGTCATGAATTACTGTCCTCATTCTCTGCCAGCATCACTGATGCAAAGAAAGCTTTCTACATTGACAAAATTCTCAGCTCTACTGACTCTCAGAAACTATTTTCAACATTCAAAACTCTGCTCAACCCTTCGTCTCCACCTCCTACCAACAATCTATCAGCTGACACCTTTGCCTCATTCTTCACTGACAAAGTGGCAGCTATAAGCAAACAGTTTACTCAACTGGCCACCCCTGAACATTCACTACCACAAACTCCTTCTGGCCCAACCATCTCAAGCCCTACTGCTTCATTTTCCTCTCTTTCCCCTCTCACTGAGAACTGTGTGTCCAAGCTTCTCACGTGCAGCCGCCCTACTACATGCCCACTGGACCCCATTCCGACTAAGCTGCTCCAAGCTATTGCTCCTACAGTAGCCGCAGCAGTCACACATGTGATCAATGCATCACTGACATCCGGTACATTTCCCACCTCTCTCAAGCATGCTCAGGTTAAACCGCTGCTAAAAAAACATCTCTTCCTCCAAATCATGTGGAGAACTACCGACCTATCTCTCTCCTCCCTTTTCTGTCCAAAATCATTGAAAGGGTGGCTTTCAAGCAGATCACAGAATACCTCTCACAAAACTGTCTGCTTGACCCTAACCAGTCTGGGTTCAAAAAGGGCCACTCCACTGAAACTGCTCTGTTAGCAGTGACTGAATCCTTAAAAGAAGCTAGAGCGACTGCCAAATCCTCAGTGCTTATCCTGCTCGACTTATCGGCTGCATTTGACACTGTCAACCATGGTTTCCTTTTGTCCACACTCTCTAGCATGGGCATCACAGAGAAATCACACGCCTGGTTTGAATCTTACCTCACAGGATGATCATTCAGTGTATCTTGGCATGGACAATCCTCTACCGTGCACCATCTTGCCACAGGAGTCCCCCAGGGCTCTGTACTAGGACCTCTTCTCTGTGCAATATACACCACTTCACTGGGTGAGATCATTCGATCACATGGCTTCTCCTACCACTGCTATGCAGACGACACCCAGCTCTATCTGTCATTTCCACCGGACGACCACACTATCTCAGCACGAATATCAAACTGTCTCTCTGACATCAAAATGGATGAAATCCCACCATCTCCAACTCAATCTCTCTAAAACTGAACTACTTGTCATCCCAGCAAAACCATCCATACAGCACAGTATCTCAATCCAGTATGACTTCCTATCTCTGGCTCCTTCAAAGGCAGTTCGAAATCTGGGTGTTGTGATTGATGAACACCTGGCCTTTAAAGATCATGTTGCCTCTGTTGCCCGTTCATGCCGCTTTGCGCTGTATAACATACGAAAGATCAGACCATACCTAACACAACATGCCACCCAGCTCCTGGTGCAATCTACTGTCATCTCCCGCCTCCATTACTGCAACGCCCTTCTAACTGGTCTTCCAGGCTGTACTGTGAGACCTCTTCAAATGGCCCAGAACACAGCGGTGCGTCTGGTCTTCAATCAGCCAAAAAGAGCACACGTCACCCCTCTGTTCATTGAGCTCCACTGGCTACCGCTAGCAGCACGCATCAAATTCAAATTGCTAACACTAGCATACAAAGTCCGAGATGGTACGGCTCCCATCTACCTGAATCCTCTTGCAAAGGCTTACGTCTCGGCCCGGCCGCTCCGGTCATCACAGGATGGTCGGCTAGCAGTGCCTACACCACGCTCAGGACAATCCAGACCAGAACAGCAGCTTCCTTTTCAATTTTCACGAAACTCCTGAAGACCCTGCTCTTCAGAGAGCATCTTCTTAACTAGCACCTTGTCTGCACCCGTCCCCCCTCTCTACTGTCCTCTCCTTGTTCCCTCCTCTCCATGATTGATGTCACGTTGTTGTTGTTATTGTTGTTGTTAGCCTCAAGGGCAACATGCCAATTATCACTTGTAAGTTGCTTTGGACAAAAGTGTCTGCTAAATACATAAACATAAACATAAATGCGGAGGACAAATTTCACACACATATCAGTGTGTGTGGAAACTGATGGGACTTTAACTTTAACTTTATGACCCTTACCTCTGGAACAGTCTGTCAGAGGACCTCAGGGCTGCAGAGAATGTTCATGTTTTTAAGGCCAGGATCAAGACTCACCTTTTTATTTTAACCACATTTGACATATTTGATCTGTATTTTATTACGTACTCTTTTACTTAACGTCTCTTTAACCCTAACCCTCTTTTAACTTGTTTAACCTTGTAATAATTATTTGTGATATATCATTTTTTCACATTTCATTGTTTCTTGGTTATCTTGTTTATCCTCATTCCTCAGTGGTTTCTCCTCCTGTTCCCTCCATAAGTGGTTTTTATAAACACCGTGGATCTAACCCCGCTAATTTACGTCCACTAACTCCAGCTGGTTCTGTAGTTTCTGATTCCTCCACCTCACTCAGCATGGCTCTATTAAATACCTGCTCTGTTAACAATAAGTCCTTCCTGCTCAATGATCTAATTCTGTCTAAAAACCTGGATTTTCTGTTTCTGACTGAAGTTTGGCAGCAAACATCTGATTATTCTGCTCTGATTGAACTCTGCCCGAGTGGTTATTCTTTTCTTAGCCAGCCCCGGGGTTCTGGTCGTGGTGGAGGCCTAGCTGTTGTTTTCAGAGACCATCTTCCACGTAGCTCTACAACCTCTGGTCACTTTGCTTCCTTTGAACTGCAGCTGATTAAAGTCGGGCGTATGGACCCGTTCTACTGTGCTGTGGTCTATCGTCCACCTGGTCCAAACAGTTCTTTCCTTCAGGAGTTTAGTGACTTTCTATCCTCCAGGCCCATCATCCTAGATAGCTTTGCTCCTGTTTCTTTGCCTGAGTTAACCAAACTAGTTAACTCTATGAAGACGTCTGCATGCCCCCTCCACATCTTACCCTCATCGTTGTTTAAAAGTGCTTTTCAGTCCATCGGTCCCAGCGTGCTCTCTATAATTAATGCTTCTCTGGTTTCTGGTCAGGTCCCTGCTTACTTTAAGAACACTGTAATCCACCCGCTTCTTAAAAAACCGAGTCTCGACCCCTCTCTCCATAGCAGCTTCAGACCCATCTCTAAAACCTCCGTTCATCTCCAAGATCTTGGAAAAGGTTGTGGCTAAACAACTCACAGCTGCTCTTGATGAACATAACATCTATGATAGCTTCCAGTCAGGTTTTCGTAGAGCTCATTCTACTGAAACAGCTCTTCTTAGGGTCTCTAATGACCTTCTGACTCACAGTGATGCAGGGGACTGTTCTGTTCTGGTCCTGCTGGACCTGACTGCAGCCTTTGACACTGTTGACCATCACCTGCTACTGGAGAGGCTGAGAGACTGGGTAGACCTATCAGGATCTGCTCTGGAGTGGTTCTCCTCTTATCTCTCTGAGCGCTCCTTTTCTGTGGCTGTCTCCAAGTTTAGGTCCTCAACCACCTCTCTTACCCATGGTGGCCCACAAGGTTCTGTGCTGGGGCCTCTGCTCTTCCTCCTCTGTCTGCTTCCTCTTCGGCACATCCTGAGCTCCTTCAAAGGAATCTCCTACCATCTTTATGCAGATGACATCCAACTGTACATCTCCTTTAAGCCCCATGAGATGTCTAAGCTGCAGCTGTTACACACCTGCTTAGACTCTATCAAAACCTGGATGGTGGGAGCTTTCTTCAGCTGAATGAAGATAAGACTGAGATCCTCATCTGTGCCCCAGACAAGCTGGTTCCCAAAGTCAGAGACTCTCTTGGTCAGCTTGCTACTCACACCAAACCTTCTGTCAGGAATCTTGGTGTGACCTTTGACCCAGCTCTCACCCTGGATTCTCATGTCAGTTCTCTTGTTGGCTCTTCCTTCTTCCATCTCAGGAACGTTGCTAAGCTGAGTCCCATTCTGTCCCGCTCTGAACTTGAGACAGTTCTCCACACCTTCATCTCCTCACGCTTAGACTACTGTAACTCTCTTTTCACGTGTCTAAGCAGAACCTCCCTGAACCGTCTACAGGTGGTTCAGAACGCCTGTGCTCGGCTTCTGACCAAGTCCTCCAAACACACCCACATCACCCCGCTTCTCCTCCAGCTTCACTGGCTGCCAGTCAACTTCAGGGTTCATTTCAAGATCCTGGTTCTGGTCTATAGGGCCTTACATGGACAAGCACCATCTTACATTGGTGATCTTCTTAGTCCCTACACCCCCAGCAGGTCCCTGAGGTCCAGTGATCAAAGCCTACTGGTTGTGCAGCACCAGGCTAAAGGTCAAAGGTGACAGATCATTTGCAGCTGTGGCCCCAGACTCTGTACCTCTCTCCCCCTGAGTCTGAGATCAGTGGACTCAGTGGTCTCCTTTAAACTCACCTGTTCAGGTTGAGCGGGTTGTCCAGTAATCGGAAGGTTGCAGGTTCGATCCCGGCTCTGGACAGAGAATTCTGCTGTTGTGTCCTTGGGCAAGACACTTAACCCACCTTGCCTGCTGGTGGTGGTCGGAGGGACCGATGGCGCCTGTACTTGGCAGCCTCACCTCTGTCAGGGCGCCCCAGGGCAGCTGTGGCTACATCGTAGCTCATCCCCACCGGTGTGTGAGTGGATGAATGATACACTGTCATGTAAAGCGCTTTGGAGTCCTAACTCTTAGAGGCGCTATTCAAGTGCGGGTCATTTATCATTCATCATTTTGTATGACCTTCTTCACCTCTCTCTCTTTATCCTGCTCTCCCCACCTATCCCACCTTCCTCAGGATCCACTGATTTCCCTCTTTCCTGTTCACTCTCTCTCTTTCTTTACATTTTTAAATCATAATTATCTACTTTTTGTTCATTTTAAATACATTTTTAATCTTTTTCTAAATTATTTTTTATATTTTACATTTTTTTGTTTTTGTGAAGCGCCTCGTGATTTTTATCTTAAGAGGCGCTTCAGTAAAGATCGTTTCTTCTTCTTCTTCTTCTTCTCCTTCTCCTCCTCCTCCTCCTCCTCCTCCTCCTCCTCCTCCTCCTCCTTCTCCTCCTCCTCCTCTGTGGGGATCAACTGCCCCAGGAGAGGCAGTTGGCTGTTGCTGCCTGGGTGCTTCTCGTGCCTCGTCTTGGTGGCATGTGGTGGTGCCCCGGGTCCTGCTGCTGATCCTGCTGCTACCAGTGCACTTGGCTCCTTTTGATGGCATTTCCGTCTTCTTTGTTGCCTATTGCATCTGTGCTCACATCCAACTCACTAGGACGAGGAATTTCTCCGGTATCCGTGGCATGGTTCAGAATTTATAGAAGCGTCTCTTCACTGTCTGCTTTTAAGTCTCTTTTCAAAACCTATTTTTATGATCCGGCTTTTAACTCAGCATGAGTCTTTTTAGTGTTAGTTTTTAAGCTTTAGTTTTTATGCATTTTTATGTTGTGTATTATTGTTTAATGTTTTAATTTCTATGAAGCTATTTGGTCGGTTTTAAACTGCTGGAAGGTGCTGTACAATTCAAACTGCCTTGCCTTGTATCTTAAGCCGCACACAAACAGCAAGAACAGAAGGGTTACCAACCTACTCCTCTACCTCAATCTATGGGTGTTCTTCAAGGGTCGATACTGTGCCCAACCTTATTTAGAATCTATATTAATAACATTGTTCATGCTGTGAAGCAGCTGGGATGACAATCAGCTCCTCTGAATCTGAAACCATGGTCTTGAGTTGGAAAAGGATAGAATGCCTTCTCCAGGTCAGGGATGAGGTCCTGCCTCAAGTGGAGGAGTTTAAATATCGCAGGGTCTTGTTTATGAAATGTTCTAGACATGAAAGAAGCAGTTTTTAATGAGTTGAGTGCAGTGCCATTCAAACAACATTGCAAAATCAAATGTAACACCTGTGATACCCCATAGAGACAGTGTCCTTTCCACGGCCAAAACCACACAGATTAAATATCAGGCTTAATAAAGCAAATCATGGAAATCTCATACATATTAGAACAAATTCAACTGAGCAGAAAACTAGAAAAATTAAATGTGGGTTGTTGAACATTAGATCCATTTTTTCTAAGACTTTGTTGGTTAATGACTTGATTTGTGATAATCACATTTCTTTGCTCTCTCTCACAGAATCCTGGCTGCAGCAAGAGGACTATGTTTGCTTAAACGAGTCGACTCCTTCTAATTATTTAAATCATCATATTGCTCGAAGTACAGGGCGAGGAGGAGGAGTAGCAACCATTTTTCATTCGGACTTATTAATCAGTCCCTTACAGATTAATAGTTACAGTTCGTTTGAACATCTTATTCTTAGTTTTCCTAATCCAGATTGCAAAACTGTAAAACCACTCTTGTTTGTAGTTTTATATCGTCCACCAGGCCCTTACTCTGAGTTTTTGGATCAGATCTCTGATTTTTTATCTGATTTGGTGCTAAATACTGATAAGGTCATTGTAGTGGGGGATTTCAACATTCATGTGGACATTGAAAATGATAGCCTCAATGTAGCCTTTAGTAATATCTTAGACTCAGTTGGTTTTACTCAAAGAATACATAGCTCCACCCACTCCTGCCATCATACATTGGACCTTGTGCTGACTTATGGCATTGAGTGTGAGGAAATAACAATCTTTCCACATAATCCTGTCCTCTCGGACCACTTTCTGATAACCTTTGAGTTTTTTATAACTGAGTTCTCGAGACATGAAAGTAAATTTCACTATAGTCGGTCTCTATCTGACAACGCAGTTGCATCTTTTAAATCAACTGTTCCATCTTTACTGTCCTCAGCATCTCAGAGGAACGTAACAGAGGGCAATATTTTCAGTTCTAGCCCCTCACAAATTGATGCCTTAGTTCATCATGTTAATTCCTATTTACGTGTGGCATTAGATGATGTTGCCCCTTTAAAAAAGAAGGTAATTAGGGACAGGAAGTTGGCTCCCTGGTTTAATTCTCATTTACGAGCCTTAAAACAAAACTCTAGGAAATTGGAGAGAACATGGCGCTCTACGCACCATGAGGAGGCCTACCTATACTGGAAAAATAGTCTTGTGCTTTATAAAAATAAGCTTCAACAAACTAGAACTGTTTATTTCTCAGCATTAATTGAGGAGAGTAAGCATAATCCTAAATTTCTTTTCAGTACAGTTGCTAAACTTACACAGAATCATAGCTCTGAGCCATCTATTCCCTTAGCCCTCAGCAGTAATGACTTCATGGGATTTTTTACAAGTAAAATTAATTCTATTAGAAAAAAAATCTTTAGCATCCTCCCTAATGTGATTTCTTCTTCCTCAGTAAGTGAGGCAGCATCAGAGGTGACTGTAGAACCTCATCTGTGCTTGAACCGTTTTGATCCAGTTGAGCTTTCAGAGTTATCAAAAATATTAGCTTCATCTAAACCTTCAACTTGCATTTTGGATCCAATCCCAACCAAATTATTTAAAGATGCATTTCCTTTGGTTACTGCCCCCATTCTAGATATAATCAATCTATCCTTAGTAAATGGGTTTGTACCACAAGATTTTAAGGTTGCTGTAATCAAACCTTCACTTAAGAAGCCTTCTCTGGATCCAGATGACCCAATGAATTATAGACCAATATCTAACCTTCCATTTTTATCCAAAGTCCTGGAGAAAATAGTGGCCATCCAAGTATGTGAGCATTTAAACACTAATGCTCTGTTTGAGGAATTTCAGTCTGGTTTTAGAGAGTATCACAGCACTGAAACTGCATTAGTGAGAGTTACAAATGATATTCTCATGGCCTCAGATAAGAATCTTGTGTCTGTTCTAGTCTTGTTAGATCTCAGTGCTGCCTTTGACACAGTTGATCACCATGTTCTTTTAGAAAGACTTGAACATGTTGTAGGGATCAAAGGAACAGCGTTAGGCTGGTTTAAATCCTACCTGTCTGACAGATTTCATTTTGTAAATGTACATGACAAATCATCTTCATACTCCAGGGTTACTTGCGGAGTACCACAGGGTTCAGTGCTTGGAACAATTCTTTTTACTATATATATGCTCCCAATTGGTAAAATTATTAGACAGCATGGGATAAACTTCCACTGTTATGCTGACGATACTCAGTTATATTTATCCATTAAAGCCGGGCGTACACTGTGCGACTTTTTCACTTTTTTGAGCCGATTTTCCAGTCGTGCGAGAATCCACGACATCGGGGCGAGTTTTGCGCTGAGCAGTCATGTAGTGTACAGGGGGTTACGAGAGGCACTGTTAGTGCCTAACTGTCGGTGCTTGTCGTGCCTAACCGTCAGTGCCTAACCGTCGGTGCCTAACCGTCTGTGCCTAACCGTCGGTGGCTAACCGTCAGTGCCTAACCGTCTGTGCTTAACGTCGGTGCCTAACCGTCGGTGGCTAACCGTCTGTGCCTAACCGTCTGTGCCAAATCGTCGGTGCCTAACCGTCAGTGCCTAATTGTTTGTGCCTAACTGTCGGTGCTTGTCGTGCCTAACCGTCGGTGGCTAACTGTCGGTGCCTAACTGTCATTGCCTAACTGTCAGTGCCTGTCAATGCCTAACTGTAGTGCCTAACTGTCAGTGCCTAACTGTTAGTGCCTAATTGTCAGTGCCTAACTGTCAGTGCCTAATTGTCAGTGCCTAACTCCCCCTGAGTGATAAAAGAAAATATAAGATTTTCTTCAGTCTGAGTTCTTAGCCACTCTCATCGGCTCATGGGCTTTTCTATCAGTTTCTGTCTATTAGTTACACCTGATTTCTTTAAACCACTCCTCTGTCATCATGCAGGTTCCTGTTCCTGTTCATTGGTTTCACTTTTATTGCTGTGTTGTGATCACCTTAACTTGTGAAAGGATAACATTCACTAGTGTTTGGTTTTAGTTTTACCATCACCAGTAACCTGACCTCTCATGACTTTAGTGCCATTAGCAGCAACCACTTAACAGAAAATGTAGTGAAGAATTTATCAAGTAATCATGAACATGGTTGCTATCTCCTCTTACTTTTCAGCCAATTATTAGCTGCACCAATCATCGATTACCCAATTTGCAGACTGCAGATGCACAGGAGCAAAGTTAAACAACTCCTTTCCATATTGACGTTTTCCTTGGGTCATTTTGTAAACTTATTTGTTTAAACATTTATGTGGAAGTCCCCCCCAGGAGAATCTTCTGTGGTGCAAATTACAATGTGAGAACAGCACTATCTATAGACGTCCCCCTCATCTCTACTCTGTTCTGTTATGTTTTTGTTCCCCACGGGATGTCTGGGTGGGTCTGCAGCTCAGAAATCCGTCATCACAGAAATGTTTAGTGTCAGGATCTGAAATCCACGTGTGTGTGCGCACACGGGGATGCACACTTAAGTCACTGGCTTTGCATTTCTGCTCCTGTGTGTGTGTGTGTGTGTGTGTGTGTGTGTGTGTGTGTGTGTGTGTGTGTGTGTGTGTGTGTGTGTGTGCGTGCGTGCGTGCGTGCGTGCGTGTGTGTGTGTGTGTGTGTGTGCGTGCGTGCGTGCGCGCGTGCGTGCGTGTGTGTGTGTGTGTGTGTGTGTGTGTGTGTGTGTGTGTGTGTGTGTGTGTGTGTGTGTGTGTGTGTGTGTGTGTGTGTGTTCAACAGCATGAAAGAGCACTTTATTTTGGTCTCTCTGGAGAACCTAAGTACAACAACTCACTGTGCACACTCAACTTTAGCCACGCCGTGGCCTGTAGGTGTGCCTTATTTCCCACAGCTCCTCTGTTGGTTGTTCTGCGAGTCAGAAAACCTGCAGGTTGTTTGTGCTCTGATGTAAGCATAATTAGCTTCAGAATAAATGAATTAGACCTTTTACTTACACCAGCCATAAAAATCGTTATAAAGTGTTAAGCTTCTAAAATGTAATAAAATATGCCAAAAATAGATTTTTACACTTTTAATATATATATATATATATATATATATATATATATATATATATATATATATATATATATATGTACAGTGTACAAAGATCCTGATGATGAACAGAAGATTTCAAATTTGGATTCATCAGTCCATAAAACCTTCCTCCAGTCTTCAGTAGTCCAGTGGCGGTGTTTCATGGCCCAGGCAAGCCTCTTTCTCTTATTCTGACGTCTTAGCGGTGGCTTTCTTGCTGCAACTCGACTGTCAAAGCTGCAGCTCCAAGTCTTCTCTTCACAGGTGAAACTGAGACTTGCTTTCTAGGACCACTATTAAACTGTGCTTGAAGCGGTTGTCCTGTGAGCCCTCTATCAGCTGGTAACTCTCAGAAACTTGTCCTCTGATGCAGTTGGGGCTTTGGGTCTGCCAAACCTCTTCCTGTCAGAGTTTGCCCCAGAGTGCCTTCTGATGGTGACGGAAACTTTTCTCACCAACACCTTTCTCTGTAGGAAAGACCTACATTTAAGTCTTATGAAGGTCTGTCTCTCTTCCATTGTTAATGGCCTTTTTCTCACCATTTTTGAAGCGACACACTATCTGCAGTATAATACTGTTCAACTGATGCTCACGAGGGTGTGGTACCGCAGTATGTTCCATCACTGCTTTTAAGCAGGCAGAGGGGGTTATATGTGTGTGTGTGTGTGTGTGTGTGTGTGTGTGTGTGTGTGTGTGTGTGTGTGTGTGTGTGTGTGTGTGTGTGTGTGTGTGTGTGTGTGTGTGTGTGTGTGTGTGTGTGTGTGTGTGTGTGTGTTCTGTCTTCTCGATCCCAAGTGAGTCGTGGAGGATGGCTGCTTAAGGATGGTTTATGCTTGACGTGTCCGCGAGGTCCGCACGACTCTGCGCGGAAAAGTTGCATCATTTTGGGTCATTTTAACAACCACGCCCCTCCACTGCGCCTCCGCACAGCCCAAGATTCCCGTAACGCGCACCTCGGAAAATTTCTAACCACGCGGACGGACGGACACGGAAAAACATGGCGGACCGGCAAGAACTAGTATGGCAGAGGTTGGTAAATACAGACATGTGTATGATTCAGCTCTCAGAGATCACCGTGATCAACATGTTGTTAATAATTCCTGGAAAGAAATAGCTCGCACTGTCAGAAAAGACGAGGACGCTGTTAAAAATGCTGGAATGCCATGTTGTCAACAGTAATTTCTACTTCTACTATGGTGTAGTGTTGGGTGCATGCCATAGAGCTCCATGCTGCCCCCTACAGTTTGGGAGAATATTGGCTCACCGCAGAGACGAGCCGCACGAACCATAAAAGCTGTGAGTTGTGAAGCGCGTTCCAGCCGCGAGCCGCATCACCGCGCGGAAAGTGAATGCATCAAGCATAAACCAAGCTTTATACTGAGCCAGGATCCTCTGGAGGTTTCTTCCTGTTAAAAGGCAGTTTTCCTCTCAAATGTCGCTGCATGCTTGCTTAGTATGAGGATTGCTGTAAAGACTCTGACACTAGTCAGTGACTTGATGCGACCTGCTGGGTTCCTTATATAGGAAACGTGTTACTGATTGGCTTAATGAACTGACCTGAATTGGAATGTTTATTATGTGAAGTGCCTTGAGACGACTCTTGTCGTGATTTGGTGCTTTATAAATAAACTTGAATTGAACTGTGTGTGTGTGTGTGTGTGTGTGTGTGGAAAACTATATTCTAAACTAATTCCAGCCTCTGATCAAATGAGATGTTTAATCAGTCTTACAGCAGGAGAGGTAAAAAGTAGAGATGAGAACAACCACAGACTCCAGTAAGAAGTGAATCGCTAAATAAATATTTTTATTTGTAGTATATAAATTGGGGCTACAACTTTTGCATCAATCACTCCATCTTTAGGTTTCGTTTATTTTCATATAAAAACCTGCAAACCAAAAGGAAGCAGCGCCATGTTGTGTCCTCTCTTCTGTGGGCAGGCTGGGGGGAATAGGGCCTCCACACTAGGCCAACACTGCCCCCTAAAGGAAGAGGATGTAACTTCTGCTTTTGATTTCTGATTTTAACAGCATTCATTTGTGACTAAAGTATCATTTTCTGTGTGTAATGTATTGGAAACAATAGAAAGCCCTAAATAATGAGTTAGTAGAATGTCTTGATTAAATGGAGCAAACATTATAAACACTCAAGCAAATAGCTTCTTAGAAAAAACCATGCTGCTAAGAAAATGAAAGTTTATTCATCTGAAAATCCCAGAATGGTGGAGTCCAACCCATCAATAACGCTGATGACTGCAGCCTAAAGCCCCAGCAGCAGCTCAGAAGGAAGAGCGGGTTGTCCAGCAACTGGAGGGTTGCAGGATCTCTGCAGGGAAAAAATCTGCTGTGTCCTTGGGCAAGGCACTTCACCCTCCTAACCTGCTGGTGGTGGTGGAGGGGACCTGTGGTGCCTGTGTGGCAGCCTCGCCTGTCAGTGCGCCCGAGGGCAGCTGTAGCTACAATGTAGCTCATCACCATCTGTGTGTGTGTGTGCGTGTGTGTGTGTGTGGGGGGGGGGGGTTTAATGAGCTTGCTGGATCTCTTTATTTCATGCAAGGTCCATCAGCGCCCCTCGGTGGTCAGATAGCCAAACAACAGAAGCAGGTTCTACCACCAGAGAACTTTCATGTTTTCAGTGAAACTTGAGTCTGAACATGAAGACAAGTTTGCTTTTTAACCTTTTTAGAATTCTGAACACGTTTAAACATCTGACGTAACTCTGGTGTTTTTCACATACTGATTCAACTGAATTCAAGTTCAATTGGATCAGATATGTACCTAAACAATACCTGTAATAATACCTGTAATAACACCTGTAGTAATACCTTTAATAACACCTGTAATAACACCTGTAATCATACCTGTAATCATACCTGTAATAACACCTGTAATAACACCTGTAATAATATCTGTAATCATACGTGTAATCATACCT
This sequence comes from Nothobranchius furzeri, assembly GCF_043380555.1. Taxonomy (NCBI): domain Eukaryota; kingdom Metazoa; phylum Chordata; class Actinopteri; order Cyprinodontiformes; family Nothobranchiidae; genus Nothobranchius; species Nothobranchius furzeri. Next base: position 75,141,038 of record NC_091749.1, read on the forward strand.
GTAATAACACCTGTAATAATACCTGTAATAACACATATAATAATACCTGTAATAATACCTGTAGTAATACCTGTAATAACACCTGTAATAACACCTGTAGTAACACCTGTAATCATACCTGTAATCATACCTGTAATAACACCTGTAATAATATCTGTAATCATACGTGTAATCATACCTGTAATAACACATGTAATAATACCTGTAATCATACCTGTAATAACACCTGTAAAATACCTGTAATAACACCTGTAATAACACCTGTAGTAATACCTGTAATAATACTGCATGGCTGTATTTTCTTTATTTCTCAGTGCAATAACTCAAATTAACTCAATCATTGTGTACTGAGGTCTAGCAGAGTAACATTAAAGGTTGTGGTTTCCTTTTGAGGTAAAATGAAAGAAATATTAACATTTCTTAAATATCCCATCATTCAAACAGTACATGAAAACATAGTCATGCATTTATCATAGTTGCATAGCTAGTGTATGAAAAAGTAAAGAGAGGATTGGTCTTTGGTTTCATTTCTAACCTGCAGATAACTAAGGCAGCACATAGCTCTGATACTGAGCTAGTACAGTACCTCTACAGTACTACAGTAACACGTATTAAAACTATTTTATGTCCAAAGGGAAAGTATATAAATACAGATCTCTCTAAAACACCTTTATTCTGCTGCATGGCCTTGAAAACAGCTTCCCAGGTGTTTATTGCTTTGTTTTGTTGTTCTAGACTCAAACTTACTGATGTGAGACGGTTTAATCTTTCAAACTCAGACTTTGGCCTCACATCTGCACCATTCTTGATGCTACATCTGGTTTTGGTTGTACTGAGGGCTGGAGAACTGATCTTGCATGGCTCCAGCTGCTGCCCCCATGGCCGCCTGCTGGGCTGCTGCCTGGACATGAGGGTTCTTCCAGGCTCCTGTGGACCACTCCTCCTGAGCTTTGGACATGCTGGCTCCAGAACCACGGTAGAAATTATGGATCTTCAAGCACATGAACAAATTGATGCATCAAAATCAATATTTGTCACTAATTATTCACATTAAGGCTTTGTTTTTTTTTTTAGAATGTGTCACAATGACTCTCATGTTCCAAATCTTTGCTTTGAATCATTCCTCATAAAGATTTGGTCCGAGAGACTTCTAGGTCTGTGTGTTTTACCCTGGTCAATGCGATGAAGGACAGCGATGCCACCGCAGTGAACATGATTGTAGGGATCAGCATGATTATCGCTATCAAAATATTATAGCTGAAGAAGGAGATGGTAGCCAGCCAGCCACTGAAAAACAAAGACATAGATGTCAACAACAACGAAGCTGAAAACAGTCCAAACACAGCAGGAGCTGGAAAATCCTGCAGCAGCCGAACATCTGGATGCTAACACCTCCGCAGACTTAACTACTGTGATAAAAATGTTCAAGTTTTATGCTAGGGAACATTTGGACGCACATGGTGACATTTCCAAACTTTATGGAGGCTATAATAATATTAATTTCCGATCATCAGCCTGAGTCAGATGACATTTGCAGGATTAGTTAACGACCTCTCAAAATCCAATAACAGCACCATCGTAAAAGTTATGTGGGGTAAAATCGGAGGTCGTTCGCTGTCGTTTTGATGAAAGTAGCAGGATTTCTGTTTTTAGAGCTGAAGGAAAAAGACTTTTAGCCTTTATAAATGTCCTTTTGCACTCGGAGGTAAATAAAGAGAAATGTTGTCATCTCTTTTACTAGATCAAATAAACGGAGACATTTCTGGACACCTTATTAAATCTCACAGCTGCAAACCTATCAACACAGTTTTAGAGGTGGAGTTGGGCTGAGTTCTTCCCCAGGAGGTGCAACGATTAAAAATACATCAAAAAGAGAAAGAACATGTATTTAACCTGAGATTTCAGAAATCTCACATCAAACTAAGATGACGTCCAAACCAGAAGGTCCCAAAGCAAACGGCTCGTGATGTGGATTCAATAATAATAATAATAATCATAATCATCACATCTTCAAGGGTTTCCTGCAGCTCTTACAGAAAAAAGACATTTCTGTCTGAAACGCGTTAAAAAAGCAATAATTCTTTATTTCAGGGTCAGTTATTAAAACAAAGTCAGACGACTTAAATCACGAATGCTTTTACTATTTAGCTGATGGCTGAAGTCGCCGTTTCAAGTTAAAACCTGAATATCAAAGATCAAGATTACAACGAGGTCTTTGGGCCAAGCAAGCGTGTGTGAAGTGTCGGGATTCTCACCACACCCCCCATCCTGGGATTCCTATGGTCTGGATGACGCTGATCCCAACTTGGGCCATGAACACAAAGAAGAACAGCATGAAGTTGAAAGAGCTGTCGGTCCTGAGGAAAAGATCAGACATGTCTTCTCCTTCAAGCACTTGCTTCTTTTTCAGTTTCTCCTCGTGACTAAATGATCATTTTAAAATGAACACAGATGATTTTTGGCTGACGTGGATTTATTTTTCTCATCTGAAACTTACAAGTGTGCTAATTAGGTTGAGTGCTGAGCTGTTTTTGTAAACTTTAACAGGGTTGTTCAAACAGCAAAAGACCTCAGGAGGTAAAGGCACCGTGAGTGTGTTCTCCACCCACTTGAAGGCTTTGTAGATGGGTCTAAACCAACAGACGTAGGAGCAGGGGGTGAACATCAGGAGCCAGATGATGGCCAGTCCAAAGTTGGTGACTCCGCCTCCACCAAACATCCAAGCAAAGCAGCCAATGAGGTTCACCATCAGTGTGGCACTGTTCACTATGAGAACCATCAGGAAAGATTAAAAAATGCCACAAAAGACAAAAGACCTGTATATGTGTGCATGCGAAAGTGGACACGATCTCATTAAAGGTACGAGGGTAGGCACCGGCTGGGTGGCTAAGATGGTTTCAGTAATAAACTTTCAAATCAGAGATTTTCACAAATGAGGTGAAAACTAACATGTAAAAAACACAAAGATGCATGAATGTGTGCACACTGCCTCATCCATCCATCCATCCATCCATCCATTTTCAGCCGCTTATCCGGAGTCGGGTCACGGGGGCAGCAGCCTAAGGCGAGAGGCCCAGACTTCCCTCTCCCCAGCCACTTGGGCCAGCTCCTCCGGGGGAATCCCAAGGCGTTCCCTGGCCAGGTGAGAGACATAGTCCCTCCAACGTGTCCTGGGTCTACCTTTAGGTCTCCTCCCAGTTGGACGTGCCCGGAAAACCTCACCAGGGAGGCGTCCAGAAGGCATCCTGACCAGATGCCCGAGCCATCTCAACTGGCTCCTCTCCATGTGGAGGAGCAGCGGGTCTACTCCGAGCCCCTCCCGGATGACCGAGCTTCTCACCCTATCTCTAAGGGAGAGCCCAGCCACTCTTCAGAGAAAACTCATTTCGGCCGCTTGTATCCGTGATCTCGTTCTTTCGGTCACTACCCAAAGCTCATGACCGTAGGTGAGGGTAGGAACGTAGATCCACCGGTAAATTGAGAGCTTTGCCTTCTGACTCAGCTCTCTCTTCACCACGACAGACCGGTACAACGCCCACATCACTGCAGATGCAGCACCAATCCACCTATCGATCTCACGCTCCAGTTTTCCCTCACTCGTGAACAAGACCCCGAGATACTTAGAAGGCAACCTTTTCTCTAGCGCCTGTCAAGATAAATCACGAGGCACTTCACAAAAACAAAAGAATTGAAAGTATAAAGAGTTTTAAAAAGGATTAAAAACATGTTTATATGGAGAACATTTTTAAGGAGAGGGAGAAAGAAAGTGAAGAGGGAAACCAGTGGATCCTGGGAAAGGCGGAATAAGAGGAGAACACGGAGAGGGAGGTGAAGGTCCCACCAAACAGGTGAGTTTAAAGGAGACCACTGAGTCCACTGATCTCAGGCTCGGGGGGGGGGGTGTACAGAGTCTGGGGGCCACAGCAGCAGATGATCTGTCACCTTTGACCTTTAGCCTGGTGCTGCACAACCAGTGGGCTTTGATCACTGGACCTCAGGGACCTGCTGGGGGTGTAGGGACTGAGAAGATCATCAATGTAAGATGGTGTTTAAACTCCTCCACTTGAGGCAGGACCTCATCCCTGACTCGGAGAAGGCATTCTACCCTTTTCTGACTGAAGACAGTGTTCTCTTGGCCATGTTGACTCATTTCTGGGCTTTACCTGCAGGGACATGTGGACTCGACTTAACTTCTGTCCCATTGTCCTCTGCCTTGTGTGCTGGGACTGACAGGTGGGAGCATCAGAGGACAGCTCTACCACCATGCATCACGCTGCATATCGGAGAGTAATAAACGTGGATGACATGTTGAAACACTGTTTTGCCCTAGCTGCTCCACTCACACCTCCAACATCTTGATGTGTTTGCACACAACTCTTGGGATTTTGCAGCAACAGACAGGATAAACCATTGAACATGCAGCATGAAGCCTTTGTCTATCAGCATCTGAAACAGCAGTAAAGTCTCTCTGAATATTGTGTTTGATCTTGTGAGAGCCCACTGACGTCACTTCTGCTGAACCTGTAATTGAGCCCAGCCGTGCAGGTTATGGTGTCCTGCAGCACTCACACATCCACAGGTGGTACATCTTCTTGCACATGCTGCGATGCTGCTCAGGGATCTCCTCGAAGTCTTGATAGAAACACGGTTTAAGAGGAATGAATCCAGGCAGTGGCGGGAAATTCGGATCTGTAACCAACAAAAACCAATGAAATGCGTTGATTTCATCATGGCTCCCTGTGAGGTTGGGACCTACCAGCCATCTGGCCGCTGGGTTCAGACTCGCTCTATCGGCCCTTCCGCCTGTCAGAGCAGGAGAACAGTGGTTAGTCTACAAATGCACTGATCTGCAGTCATCGGTGAAGTCAAAACCACCAACGGGCCGATTAATTCGGTTAATAGGGCGCGTGCAGGGCTCTGCTGGAGATTTACCGCGTGAGCCGCGGCTGACTTTGATCTTAACGGATTTGAACGTCTCAATCCTTCTGGTTTCACCCGCCGTCATCTAACACACAACCGGCGACCGGACACACACACACACATACGCGCGCGCACACACACACGCAGTCGCATGCAGACTGGGGCCCGGGCGACTGCGCTTGCAGGGGGAAATAAACGGGAATAACGGATCCACGGTTCCTAATCTTCTTACCTTCTCCGGAGAGCAGCGGCGCTCCTGTCCTGCTGTCCCGCGGAGACGTCAGCTGCGCGTGGAGCCTGCGCGGATCAGAACCAGCAGCCAAACCGGTAGAACCAGTAGCCTTCACTGTTGGACAAGATCAACAATAATCCTGCAAAGATTAACTAACGAAAAACTGAAAGCCCGTCTGTCCCGACCCTCGACCAATCACGGAACAGAAGACCGCCGTCTCTGTGAGTCAGACCAATAGGCGGGTCGCTCTAATCCCTGACGCTGGGGCGATTAGCCAATCGCTGGCTGGTTCTCTGTCCATAGTGCTGAAGGTGGAGGTAATTAGTAGGAAGTTCCAGGCAGCGGGGTTCCGTCTGCCCTCCCCATTGGGAATGTCTGATTCAGCCACGCGTTATTCCAGAAGAACCAGGTGAGAACAATGACTGAACCGTTCTTTTAACACAGTTTAAAGTCAGATGTTTAATAAGGTGAACAAATACAAGAGCGATCAGAAATCCCTCTTCATGCAGCATCACTTTGAGTGTTTTTGCCACATTTCTGCCAGAAATCTCTCCATCCTCCCATTCTGAAACCAAGGCCTCGTGACTCGGGATAGTCACATAACTCCACACCAAGTTTCACGGAGACAGAAGCCAGAGAGCATCAAGATCTGCAGTGATCTCAAAAACGTTCTTATATGACATTTCACCTTGAAAAACACGTTTTATCAGACTTTCTTATCTTTTACTGCCAGCCCTACTCTTGTGTTCCACGGTAAACAGTTTAGATGCAAAAAGCTAGTTTGGCCAAAAACGAGCCCTCTCAGTTAATTCTCTGGTTTTTGGGGATGCATGGTAGAGGGAGTACAGCTGATCTAAAACAATGTTGAAGTGATTGATTCCCCCAGCCTCCGTCAAAGCATCACATGCTGCCAGTTCCAGTCTGTGGTTAGAACCATGCCAGACAAACAAGTTAGGGAATTTGCAACAAAGCTGTGCAGCGACCCGTGCTTTCCTCCCGAGCATCACTGATGCTTCATAACAAGCAAAGGCCAACAAATGGTCCTGTAAAAAATAAGGGTCAAAGCCATTTTTTGAAGACATTCTAACAGTGCATCAGGTATTTCCTTTGCTGAGGTGCCCTGCAGCTCAATCAGCTCACAAATATAGTATCTGGCTCTTTACCTGCTACAGCTGAGCGAAGGCACACAACTAACACAGACGTCTGTGAAGGTTCTCAGTCATCCAGGTCATTGTAGTCTAAGGAGCTTTGAAAGAAAAGCGTCTGGACTTCTTTGAGTTGCTTGAAGACGTTTCACCTCTCATCCTTCACTACGCACATCAATGCCGTGGACAGAAACATCAAGTTCACCAGGGAAAACATAAAGGACAACTGCTTGCCTTTCCTGGACTGCGCTGTGAACCTTGAAGAAAATGGCAACCTCAACATTGAAGTGTACCGGAAGCCCACACACACGGACCAGTACCTCCTCTTCGACTCACATCACCCTCTGGAACACAAACGTGGAGTAATCAAGACCCTACACCACCGGGCAGAACACGTTCCCTCTAAGCCGGAAGGGAAAAAGAAGGAACACACACATATAAAGGAATCACTTAAACATGTGGCTATCCTAATTGGGCGTTTATAAAGTCAGCAAAGATGCACAGAAAAGAAGACCAGACACCAGCGGGGGAGGATAAGAAAGACAGACGCAACAACCTGGTCATCCCCTATGTAGCCGGTGTATCAGAGATACTCAGGAGGGTTTTCTCCAAACACAACATACCAGTGTACTTCAGGCCCAGCAACACACTCAGACAGAAACTGGTTCACCCGAAAGACAAAACTCCTTAACACAAACTGAACAATGTGGTGTGTGCTGTACAGTGCAGCGAGGAATGCCCAGACCTCTACATCGGAGAAACCAAACAGCCACTTCACAAGCGCATGGCACAACATAGAAGAGCCACCTCCACGGGACAGGACTCAGCAGTCCATCTGCATCTAAAGGTCAAAGGTCACTCTTTCGAGGATGCCAACGTTCACATTTTGGACAGAGAGGACAGATGGTTTGAAAGAGGAGTAAAGGAAGCCATTTATGTCCACTGTGAGCAACCATCTTTGAACAGAGGCGGTGGTCTACGACACCAACTGTCTGCCATCTATAATCCAGTTTGGAGATCCCTTCCCAGATGCCTCAACGCCCACGCATATCCTGGGCCATCGGACCTCAGGAATTCACATGATAGGGTGGGGCCAGGATTCACAATGAGCTCACCCGAAACTCTGGCTGAATAGGACCCACACCCACCCTCAATGTGTTTATGTAGAAGATCATCAGGGGGTCTTTTGTTCCCTCTTCGGGGGGAAACTCCCACTGGGTTTGAATCTGGGACTCTCCACCATTTGACCTTAGAACTGAAGAAGCCTCTCGGACGAGAGGTGAAACGTCTTCAAGCAACTCAAAGAAGTCCAGACGCTTTTCTTTCAAAGCTCCTTAGACGACTAACACAGACTTTCCACTTACTGTAGTGGACTCATCAATGAGCACACACAGTTTTCTACGACTCATCACAATGTCATCAACTATTTTCTCTTTCATTTCAGCTGCGATGTGATCCAGTACGTTTGCACACGTGTTATCTGAGTGCAAAACTCGCACCATGTTCACTCCATTTAAAACTTGCAGTTGGACATCAACTGGCATATCTGTGAAGGGACGCCCATGCTGTGTGCTGTTCTAAACACATTACAAGTGGAAGTATGATCAGCCTTTTGCAGTTTAGTGTTGTCTGATGCCCTCTCTTTTATCTCAACTGCTTTCTTGTGAATTTGAGTCTTTGTGTTCTTGAATTTTCTTTCGCAGCGAGTTGTTTTGTGCAGCCTTGTCCTTTCCATATGAAGAAACTAAGCACCGACTCCACTCCAGTGACACTCTCTGTCCTCTCTGTCTTATCCATGCGTGCATTTATGTGGCTACAAGTACTACAGCCCAACTTTTTATTTTTGCTGAGTAGCCGCCTGCACGTTGTAGAGAAACAGTGGATCTGTGCTTGGGACCAACATTCTGGCCACTGTTGCTCAATGTCATTGTTCTTGTCGGTGGATGAGTCTTTAGCATACTCAACAGTAGCCGTGGAAACCTCAGCGCTGTCGCTGCTGCTGCATTCATAAGCTTGTGTCTCACTCTGACCGGCTGCAACATTATGCTGACTGTGGGAGTCAAGTCCACCTCTGGCTCCGATCGTTTCCGTTTTGAAGCCTTCGGCCACGAGACTGTTGTAGTTTGGTGTGTTGTTTCCTCCTCGATTTCTCTTGACTCATCTGAAAAATCAGAAAAAAGTTATTGTATTAGAACTATGTGGAAGAACCACAGTATGTATACTTAAGTAGCGTAGAATTATTGTTTTCATACTCGGAGTAAGAGGAGCGTGTTTCTACCTTAGCTGAACTAAAACAACTACACAGCGTTGGTCTGTTGAACCTTGAAAACATTTCAGCCCTCACCTTTGTCAGATCAAACTGGGATGTTCTAGCGTGGATACTCTAGAGAGCCGTCTGATTGTCTGAAACTTCGTCCCCTACCCACTGAAGGAGTAGTTGATCTCGTCAGGCCGTATTGTGCTTGGATCAGATAAAGGAAGGTTCCTTACATGTAAACTTTTAGACGTTAGAGGGGTGAAACTGGGGGCCATCTGCTCTATTTAAAGTAGGCGTTCCCCCATAGAAAACACGAGGACATAAAGTTTCACTCTACTTCACACCTTTCTCTATCTGACCCAAACACCGTCTATCATGGGTTAGGGAGGAACGGGATTCAAATGCAAACTCAGCCAGTTAAGAAACAACAACTCCACGTGTTAGTAGGGTTTAGGGTGGCCATAGGTCATCACTAACCTGTTCAGCAGGTCTTAAAGCTAATATACAAAACTATAACTTGTATCTGATTCATTACTGATGCTTGTCTCCTAAGATGGACCGTCTGCAGTGCAACAACAATTCTCTTAATAGAGAATGCCACCGCAATTGGGCAACACATTGCAAAATGTTTAAAGTATGGTGCCCTCTTCAAGTAAATAGCCTGTTCTCGTTGATGTCTCAGCCAGAAAATTAATTTGTTCATTCACTTTTCTTTATTTGAAATGCATTTTTTATCTTTGGTTGTTCAAATTTAAAGTAAAGTAAATATAGCGATCTAATAAATATCCTTTCGTTTTGCATACAGATATTAAACTGAATATATTTGAAAAAATGTACCTGAGTTTTGTCGTTGAAAGAAGCTCCTGATGTCCATCGTTGGTACCACGTCCGTACGGACCTAAAACAGACGTAGTTTAGCCAAAGCAGGAAGCAACTGAAAATAAAAAACTTCTACCCAGGCTATCAATGCTCTCATTGGCCTAACTTCTCTCCGGGGTTCCCAAAGTCAGTTTTGAAAAATACAATACAATTAATTCTTTACAATACATTATTTGCTCTTTACAACAACGTACATTGTCCATTCATGTCTAGCAATTATTTGTATTTAATTAGTCTTTATCTTACCTTCTGTCTCTCTATAAGTTCCCACCAAGTAAAACTGGACAGGCCACGAGCCAAACAAGGATGAAAGAACGTACTCCTGCTGCAACATCACTCAGGTGACGCACGAGTCCCATAGAGACCCCAGAGTCTGTGATTTAATGTGACTTCCGACTGACAGAGGCTTGTGCGCTCCCTCCTCCACGCACTTTGAGTGAGTCACGTGCGCTCTGTACACGAATGGACTTGGAGTGGCGGCCCCGCCAGCCCCCCGCTTCATCCATGCACAAGAGGCCAATGGAGTGATCAGAAAATTATGACAAGATGGCGCAGTGAGGTCGGCTGCCGTCACGATTGCTCTGACCACCTCTTTCGTTTGTTTTGGTTTTTTCAAAGTTTATTTTTGCGTTCTATATCGTTAAATTAATCACCATTGGGTACATTAGGTATGACAGTGCCACTCTTGTTTCTATTGGTGTACAATGTACTCACAGTTCGGGGTTTTTAACTCCGGATCTGAGCTGGCCGAGTGAGATCTTGAGGGAGAACAACAGACGCGACGTGAAGCGGCGGCCTCGAGGGAAACGTGCCGGCGTCAGGAACAGGCTGAGAGCCCGTGCACACCGCACACCTCTGCCTAGCATCCTGCTCGCCAACGTCCAGTCACTGGAGAACAAGCTTGATGACCTCAGGGCCAGGATAAAGTTCCAGAGAGACATTCGGGACTGCAATCTCCTCTGCTTCATTGAGACATGGCTGACCCCAGCGGTGCCGGACTACGCCATCCAGCCGGCCGAGTTCTTCTCGGTTCACCGCATGGACAGGACACAGGACTCGAGGAAGTCAAGGGGAGGCGGTGTGTGTTTAATTGTGAACAACAATTGGTGCAACAGTGCGAACGTTGTTCCTTTGACACGCTCCTGCACACCAAATCTGGAACTACTGTCCATCATGTGTCGTCCTTTTTATCTACCTCGGGAGTTTACATCGGTCATTATAAGTGCCGTTTATATACCACCACAAGCGGACACGGACTCTGCCTTATGCGAGCTGCATGAGGCTCTCACCCAGCACCAGATACAACACCGGGATGCCGCGCTTATTGTGACGGGGGACTTCAACGGTGCCAACCTCAAACGCGCAGCGCCGAACTTTTACCAACATATCACCTGCCCCACCAGAGGTGAAAGGACACTGGACCACTGCTACACGACGGTCAAGGACGGCTACAAGGCACAATCTCGCCCTCCGTTTGGCAAATCTGATCATGCCACCATCTTCCTCATGCCAAAATACAAACAAAGGCTGAAACAGGAAGTTCCAGTTGAGAGGAAGGTCGCGCGCTGGACGGACCAATCGGTGGCTTCATTACAGGATGCACTCGACGAAACAGACTGGGACATGTTCAGAAACAGCTCCGATGACGTCAACGTGTTTACAGAAGCGGTTGTGGGATTCATCGGGAAACTAGCGGATGATACCGTGGAGACAAGGACTATCACTACGTTTCCCAACAAGAAGCTGTGGGTGGATAAAACCATCCGTGAAGCTCTGAGATCCATGTGGAGGAGCAGCAGGTCTACTCCGAGCCCCTCCCGGATGACCGAGCTTCTCACCCTATCTCTAAGGGAGAGCCCAGCCACTCTTCGGAGAAAACTCATTTTAGCCGCTTGTATCGGCGATCTCGTTCTTTCGGTCTCTACCCAAAGCTCATGACCATAGGTGAGGGTAGGAACGTAGATCCACCGGTAAATCGAGAGCTTCACCTTCTGGCTCAGCTCTCTCTTCACCACGACAGACCGGTACAACGCCCGCATCACTGCAGATGCAGCACCAATCCGGTACCAATCGCCTCTGTCAGTGCGCCCCAGGGCAGCTGTGGCTACATTGTAGCTCATCACCATCAGTGTGTAAATGTGTGTGTGTGAATGGATGAATGATACACTGTAGTGTAAAGCGCTTTGGAGTCCTTACTCTGAGAGGCGCTATACAAGTGCGGGTCATTTATCATTTATCCGCCTATTGATCTCACGCTCCACATTTCCCTCACTGGTGAACAAGAGTGAAAGCCCGACCACCAGGCGCTCACCAGCGTACCCCACCTCCAGTCCTGACTCCGGAGGGGGGCCCCGGCGACCCGTGTCTGGGCGAGGGAACACGGTTTCCATGTATATTTTTCTTCACAAGGGGTCTTGTTTTTATGTGTAACTGTTTTATCTCACTTGTATCCATCACAGGCGGCGGTGGCAAAGGTGTGAAGTGCTCACCCTGTAATCAGAGGTTTGCAGGTTCAAGCCCCTGCATAGTCTGTCACTGTCGTTGTGTCCTTGAGCAAGACACATAACCCACCTTCAATGGTTGTGGTGGTTGGAGGGACTGGTGGCGCCTGTGTACAGCAGACTCGTCTCTGTCAGTGCACCCCAGGACAGCTGTGACGACAAAGTAGCTCATCACCACCAGTGTGTGAATGTGTGTGTGAATGTGTGAATGACTGATTGTGTTGTAAAAGGCCTTGCTGGGGTTCCAGGACTCTGGAAGGCGCTCTATCAAATACAGGCCGTTTACCATTTGTATGTTTTTATCTTTGCTGTTTTCTTTGGTGTGAAGCTAATATTCGTCTGTTGCTGCTGCCTCTTGGCCAGATCGTTGTTGTAAATGAGAATGAGTTCTCAGTCGACTTGTCTGGATAAATAAATTAACCCTTACCTCACATTAGAGCATTTTTTTGTGCTCTAATGACTTTAACGTTAGAAAATTTAAACGTTGGGTAAGGGTTAAATAAAAGTTCAATCTATCAGTCAGTCAACTCTTATTAACATACTCAGGATCCAAAATAAACTATAACAACAATAGTGATGAACAAAATAAAGTTTAAGAAAAAGAAAAACAAAACATACAAATGATTCAAAGCAAGCTGCCATACCTCGCAGTTCTTGGTTCTTTTAAAACACATAGTTGTTCTTTATCTTCTATTGTTAATGTTTTGGCTAATTACTCATTCTCAGAATTGTGCCAGTGTTGGTGGCGTCACTTCCTTCTCCGTTTATTGGCTGAAGACACACAAGAGCAGCGAAAGGAGCAGAAAGTACAATAAGGAATCAGCTGTAACAGACCACTGCACATGGGAAAAACGGGCAAAGGAAGCAACGCCACCAACAGCAGAGGATGGCCACAGCAAGCAGGGAAATGTTAGCAAAATAAGGTAAAGAACAACTCTTTTTGTCTGCGTTTTAAAAGGACCAATCAATGCAAGGTGACACAATCATCATCATCATCATCAGCTTCATTTGTGGCGCGCTTTCATGAGCTAGAAGGTGAACCAAAGCGCTGTCCACGCTTCACCGAATTTAAAACATCACTGAGCAAAGCAAGCGCCCACAAAATATGCATTAACACGAATAAAAACAGCAGCGAAAATGTTGATAAAATAACTAAAACAGGATCAAATGAAACTGTAATATTTAAAATATAATATCTTATAATTTCTAAAAAGACTCCCATGCTGAGGGAACGCTACAGGACAGAAGTGACTCTTCATCCGACTCTTAAAAACAGCCAGTGAGGGTTCTGGTCGGACCTCCAGTGGAAGGTCATTCAGCTTTGAGGTCAAAACTGAGAAAGCCCCGCCTCCTCAAATGACACAGAAGTAAGTACAGAAGATGTTCAAACTGCTGTAGCAATGGTGCCACAGTTCTTACTGAAAGCAGGTGGCGCTACAGTCAACACTAGTTAGGGAACTTTATGATTATAACTTTGGTTTAGCTGACAGGTAACCCTATACATCAGGATCCGGTTTGGACTCATCCCCATAGAAACAAGCAAGTAGCTCGCACTTTCCCAACAAGGTCTCTTCAGTAAAACTCTTAGACAATCGTCATGTGCTACATTAAGTTGCTGAAGACGATCGTTTGTAGCAGGACCGCAGGCGTGCCATGGAGAGCTGAGTACAGCGTACTTTGTCATATCTTTTCCACTACAGAGCACGCACAAAACCCACGGGTTAGCATACCGGCCTGTGCACACATCCTACGGCACTGCCGATCAACATCATCATCAGCCAAGTCACCATTGATGAAATGCCCCAAATATTTGTATTTACCACTCACAGCCAAGGTTCACCACACAGTGTGTAACCCTTTATTTTCCTTTGTTCTGCAAGTCAGATGAAACTCTTGCTGTGATTATAACTGAGGTCATAATCCAATCCATAGTAGAGTTCGTGTAGCCCCACGCTGCTAGGAGTTAGAATGACAAGATCGTCGGCATACATGAGATGATTGACTAGGGTTGAACCAATCATGCAGCCTGTTCACTGACAGTTCATCCACATTCAGGCTGCTGGGCACATGAGAGAGAGCCCCTCCTTGCTTTACCCCATTGGTGGCACCAAAAGAAGCAGAGAAACTACCGTCCCATCTCACCTGCAGGACCTGAGGAGCATAGCAGTAGGCCAGACTTTGGTAACCCTCGCTGACACATTTTAATAAACACAGAAACCAAACATGAAACCAAACATGGTCGCAGACCCCCCCCCCCCCCCCAGTAAAGTGATACGACACCTGGACAGGTGTCCAGTCCATCACAGGGACACCCAGAGAGACAACCAGTCACACCCTCCACAGCATGTTTTTAGTCTGTCGGAGGAAACCAGAGGAAGCCCATCTATGCACATGGAGAACAGGCTAACTCCACACAGAAAAGGGATTCAAACCTGCAACCTTCTTGCTGGGAGGTTGCAGTGCTCCCAACTGCACCACCATGCAGCCTGAGAGCAACTGGGACGATACTTAATAGTGATTTGATTGTTTTAAATTCTCAGCCGTGATGACGTCTTTGTGCTGTTGATGAATGTTTCTCAATGTTTTTAGGAACGCCGAGTTTTCATTGTTTCAGGTGTCGTTGCATATTCAGGCACCTATGGTGGACGTTAAACACGATCCTGCTGACACCGGGCTGCACTGACAACAGTGCTAATGCTCATGTGTCTGTTAGTTAGCTCCCAATGACTGGGCACCCTGGTTTCATCATCCTGCCAAAGAAAACACCTTCACTCAGTCACCCTGTGCGCACGTGAGCTGCTGTCTTCTTCATCTCCATGGAAACGCTTTCATGCAGCTGAAGCATTGAGGAGAGCACCTCTGGAGGAAAGGGGTTGGATTAACATTGTAGAAGGTAATCATACACCAACCTCATTTACATGTCCAAACATGACCCCTGCACCATTAGCCACGCTGTTTGTTCTCTAAACATCACAGCTGATTCAGCCCAGCTTGATCTGGAAGACCGATGCATGCTTATTGATTTGAGCTTGGAAAAGGGCTCTGTTCTCTCAAAATGCTGCGCTCAAATGCAGTTGGAAATAAAATGTACGCTTTAGTTAACTGCAGGAAGGTTTTGGTCCACAACCTACAACTCACTTGTTCACGCTGGCTTGGCGTGACCTTTGACACCACCGTATTCTGCTCTTTCTACTTATTCCACCGCTCCCCGCCATCCACAGATTTCACTCTTTCCTCTTCATTTTCTCTCCCCTTTCCTTATATTATTTTTATAACAATTTATTTTTTCTCTCATTTTAAACATATTTTTAATCATTTTTAAAATCTTTTTTATACTTTTTTGTGAAGTTATTTTCATCTTGAGAAGTGCTTTAAAACATCGTTTTCTTTCTTCAGCATGTTGCTTTTGTCATGATGACACAAGTCTGAGCCTGACGTTGTCACACCTGTGAACATCCAGATGGGGGCGCTGTTCTCTCTGCTTGGTCTGCAGTTAGAGGATGTTTGGTGTCTGTCTGTGAAGAATACTACAGAAGCCTCACAGGGACAAACCCATGTGGTAAAACTAGAGGGAGATGTGTTGCATTTATCCATTTGCTACACCTCTTCCTTACACAGTCCTCTGCAGAGTGATGGGAGCGGATGCCTGCCCGACTGTGATTGTGTTAGGGATCCACCATGGACAGGTCACAGATGTGCACACATGAATATGGTCACATGTAGATGCCAAATCAGTCGTCAACTGACCATAAATGTGAAAATTGAGTTTGTGTCAGGAAACTGAATGCACGGTGAGAACCTGCAGACATGTTGCAGACGGGAACCGATCCAAGACCATTTGCTTCAAGACAACAGTGCTGTCCACCAGGTAACCCTACCTGAGTGTCACAAAGCTGCAGCACCAAAAGATTTTGTACATTTAATGAACCAAAAACTTGTTCACGAGTGAGGGAAAGCTGGAGCGTGAGATCGATAGGTGGATTGGTGCTGCATCTGCAGTGATGCGGGCGTTGTACCGGTCTGTCGTGGTGAAGAGAGAGCTGAGTCAGAAGGTGAAGCTCTCGATTTACCGGTGGATCTACGTTCCTACCCTCACCTACGGTCATGAGCTTTGGGTAGCGACCGAAAGAACGAGATCACGGATACAAGCGGCCGAAATGAGTTTTCTCTGTCCAACCCCGTGGACACGCTCACACCAGATCATCGTTGTAAATGAGAATGAGTTCTTAATCCACTCATCTGGTTAAAGAAACAAAACTTGTAACTGGTAACCATAACTGCAAAGGACACAGACGTTAGCCACAACCCACTCACCATCACACCTGCTTCCATCAGTCCCCTTGGAAAGGCACCCATCCCATTTTATTTCATCAGCTCAAACCCTTCGTCAGGATTAAATGAATAGAATGAGATAAGGCAGGGGTCGGCAACCTGTTCCCATCAAAGAGCCATTATTACCAGTTTCCCACAGTAAAGACAACCCTGGGAGCCGCAGCGTTGTGGGCGGGGCCTACCCTCAGACAGCAGAGAGCTGCTCACAACAGGTGACAGCAGCCAGTACCGGTCGCTCTTGTACCTCAAAGTTATCTTTCAACAGAAGACAATTAATAAAACAGTTTGTATGAAATCGATCCAAAAGTTGAAGCCCGTCTGTGCTACAATATTTAGATTTTTTCACCCTGCTGGTGGTTTTAGTTGAGCAGGTGACACTTTTTGAGGCATCGCACATAACTGTTCTGTCTCGTTGGACGGTTGTAATTCAACTTTGTACTGAACTAAACTTTGCATTAAACATGGTTGAAAAGGTAATTATTTGTTTTTCCTTGTTTACACTGACGGAGGTAACGGCTCAGTGTGGTGGCTCGGGTATTCATCTGTTTCTGTCTGCAACAATCTTCACTAGAAGGTAAAGCGGTTAACTGACGGGGTTCGCACGACCCGATGTGTCCCGTGTTTATTTTGACGGAGACATCTCAAGCCTGCAGATGCGCTGACATTTTAACACACATCGTGGAGTAGCTACATCAGTCAGGAAAAGATTCCCATCGGAACATCTGAGATGGACACTGAGCTCAGCACAGCTCGCTGTCAGCGCACGCGTAAGGTGGACAGCGAGCTGAAGATAGATCAGGGGCTTGGAGCGCGTCGCAGAACCAGAACCATGCAGGAAGATTCTGTGTGTTCTAAACCCGGTCTCTCAGAGACTTGTCACTTAAGAAATGTTCCCTGATTATGAATCTTTGGCTGAATAGCGCCTGTTCCTGTCTCCAACACCGCGACGCATCCCTGAGCCGTCTGAGGATCAGTCCAGAATCTCATATCAAGATCAGAAAGCTCCTGTAGACATTTGATTATGCACAAGCAGGTGACCCGTTCACGTTTACGCGGACAATCTTTAAATTTAGAATTGGCTACAGATGAAAACATGAATAAACTACATCGTAATTAAATATTCCTTAATTAGTTTACAAGCAGAGAGCCGCATCAGATGGATGAAAGAGCCGCGGGTTGCCGACCCCTGAGACTGGCGGGGATCTTATTACCAAAGGAACCGTTGTACGGCAGCGTGGATTCCTTCAGATCCTGAGTGAACCTGGGGGCGGGGGCGGGGTGTATAAACCACCTTTGGGGGTTGTAGAAGGTGCTGTACAGGCCGGTTAGCACTTAGAAAGTTCTAGTTTTACTTGGAGTGGGATGTGTTTCGGAGGCAGGTTAGACACCAGAACAACCAGCAGAGGCTGGACTCAGGGCCCCATGGCTGAAGCTGCGGGCCCGGCCTCCTGCTTCTGGATCCTTCTGGTCAAACTTTTAGTTTTGTGACCAAATACGAGTCAGAACGTGGATGTCCTCTTTTATTAGCTCCTTCTTGGGCGACGGTGGCACAGGAGTTAACTGCTCGCCCCGTAATCGGAAGGTTGCAGGTTCGAGCCCCGCTCAGTCTGTCGCTGCCGTTGTGTCCTTGGGCAAGACACTTAACCCTCGTTGCCTGCTGGTGGTGGTCGGAGGGACCGGTGGCTCCAGTGCTCGGCACCAGTGTATGAATGTGTGTGTGAATGGGTGAATGACTGATTGTGTTGTAAAGCGCCTTGGGGGGTTCCAGGGCTCTAGAAGGCGCTATTTCAAATACAGGCCATTTACCATTTCTTCATCATGAGAGACTAGCGCACCCTGAACATAAACTTCCAATCAGTCAGTCCAGCTGATGATGAACCCCACCATTATCAACACAACCAACCCATCCCCAAGCATGTTACAGATGGGCACAGCACTTTCAGGGCTGGACTTTAATTCCCAGTTTTCACTCTTCCTTCTTCCATCTCAGGAACGTTGCTAAGCTGAGTCCCATTCTGTCCCGCTCTGAACTTGAGACAGTTCTCCACACCTTCATCTCCTCACGCTTAGACTACTGTAACTCTCTTTTCACGTGTCTGAGCAGAACCTCCCTGAACCGTCTACAGGTGGTTCAGAACGCCTGTGCTCGGCTTCTGACCAAGTCCTCCAAACACACCCACATCACCCCGCTTCTCCTCCAGCTTCACTGGCTGCCAGTCAACTTCAGGGTTCATTTCAAGATCCTGGTTCTGGTCTATAGGGCCTTACATGGACAAGCACCATCTTACATTGGTGATCTTCTTAGTCCCTACACCCCCAGCAGGTCCCTGAGGTCCAGTGATCAAAGCCTACTGGTTGTGCAGCACCAGGCTAAAGGTCAAAGGTGACAGATCATCTGCTGCTGTGGCCCCCAGACTCTGGACCTCTCTCCCCCTGAGCCTGAGATCAGTGGTCTCAGTGGTCTCCTTTAAAAAGCAGCTGAAGACTCACTTGTTCAAGCTGGCTTTTGTATGACCTTCTTCACCTCTCTCTCTTTATTCTGCTCTCCCCACCTATTCCACCTTCCTCAGGATCCACTGGTTTCCCTCTTTCCTGTTCTCTCTCTCTCTTTCTTAACATGTTTTTAAATCACAATTGTCTATTTTTGCTCATTTTAAATATATTTTTAAACATTTTCTAAATTATTTTTTATATTTTAACATTTTTTGTTTTTGTGAAGCGCCTCGTGATTTTTATCTTGAGAGGCGCTATAGAAATGATATTTTCTTTTTCTTCTTCCTCCCAATGGCCTTTTCTCTGTAGATGACACATGACTGTGTGGTATAGTTGTGGTGTTGAAGCCCAGGCTGCATGCTGGCTGTGAAGCACTGAGCAGTGATGCTGAGAGCTCTGCAGGAGTCTTGTCTGGGTCAGCTGGCTCCTGCTATGTGTTTACATGCAGAAGTCAGCGGGTCCTCCAGCACTCAGGGGGAGGGGAGTGTGGGAGACAGGGTGAGCTGGTTGGTTGATTGATTAGGATGCAGGTCCGTCCCCCCTCGCTCTCCTCCTCTGGCCCCCAGTGCAACCCCCACCTCCTCCCTTGGCTGTTTTTTTGCTCATTGAACACATGTGGCCCTCCGGCCCCACCCCCTTTAGAAAAATCAGACCAGCTTTGACGCAAACAAAGGTGTGCGGCTGCCGCAACAACAGCGGAAGAAATAAATGCGTGATTACATAAATGACGTGAATAAATGAGGACTAAATCATCAGTGTCCTCAGACTGGGTTCATGGAGGCCAGCGCATTAGCAGTCCTCTTACACACGCGCGCACACGCACGCACACACCGATTCTCTGTAAAGAATCCGTCTCCCCCACACCGACAGACAGACAGACAGAAGGGCTGCGATCCATTTTTGAGAAATGTGCATTTCCGGTCAGCAGCGTGGCCCGACCCGAACGGACCCGCCGGGTCTGAAGTAAGAACCGCCCAAGGATGGAAGAAAGTAAAAATACATAAAAAAGCTTCTGGCAGCGTCTGGTTAACGGGCGGACGCATGGGGCGCGTGCACGCGTGCGACCATGCGCGTGCGTGCGTGTGTGTGTGTGTGTGTGTGTGTGGGGGGGGGGGGGCGGCAGCGCCACACTCGTTCGCAACATGGCGTTGAAGCGCCGAGAGACTCGACGGCTCTGTCCCGACTGACGCGCAGCCCTCTCGGCAGGGGAAGCCGAGGAGGACCGCTGGTGAGCACGGAGCCAAACTCCTTTACGCACGAGACAAAAGCGGATTCCAGCGTGTGCAGGTCGATGTAACGGTGTAGCTGTCGGTACGGACGCACGCTTCTACGCCACCGGAGGAAAGCAGGGGCTGTACATGGCGGTGGAGACAGTTTGGCTGCTCTGTCTTCTGTCGCTGGTTTGCGCTTCATCAAAGGAAGGTAAAAGTCCTCTTCTCCCCGCTTTCCTTTTCTCCAGAGAGCTTGCATTTGTGGAGTAACTGGGATTTCGCTGAAGTGCCACTGGGTAAACGTGCACCTTGCACGCGGACCGTGCCGTGTCTCCTCAGCTGTCTGTCCGCCCCACAGAGCCAGCTCTCGGGGCTTTCACGGGTCGGTCTGGGTTCTGGTTTTAAGACAGACACAAAGTTACAGCACGTTGGCCCCGAGAACGACTCCGTCCCAGCCAACCCCGGACACGTGCCCCTGAGACCCCATGTGCGTTTTGCACAATTACAGTCTCCGCAGACGCTCTCAGTTCACTTGACTTCAGCCACTGGCCCAGACAAGTTGTGCGCTCCTGGAGCTCACCAAACCTCCAGCTGAGGGTGAAAGAGGCAGAGGTTTAGTTTCTGTTCACCTCCACAGATCTGAAGGCAGCTAGGCCGGAGGGAGAGGACCTCTGCTGCCCAGATCCCACCTTTACCTGCTGTTCAGGACAGAAGAAATTAGGTGAAGGGAATGTTTCCCTGTGTGGAACCACGCGGTGGTTTTATGTTGGCAGAAGAAATAACCTGATATCCCATAATATATTTTTCATCTTTAGACATCTAACATATGTATTATTTATTGCACAAGCAGTCAGATTTACGGAGTATAGTTCACTAAACCATAATAACATGATAATATAGGTAAAAGCCACTTCTTATTCACTCACCAGACACTTTATTAGGCACACAGGGATCAGCATCAGGTTATGTGTTTAGCAGAAGCGACTTGCAGGTGATGATGAAGCCGTGGTTGCCCTTGAGGCTGACAACAAACACTATTCAGTCAATCCTAGGAGGCAGTGAGGCAGCATAGAGGGAAGGGAACAAGGAGAGGACAGTAGAGAGGGGACGGGTTTAGAAGATGCTCTCTGAAGAGCAGGGTCTTCAGGAGATTCATGAAAGTCGACAAGGCAGCCGCTGTTCTGGTAGTGCTGGTAGCTCCTTCCACATCTGTGGGTGGGTTAGGGTTAGGGTTTGTGGGTGGTCAGACCCGCTCTAGCCTTCAGAACCGCCCTAAGCCTTCACTGCACAGATTCAAGTGTGTTTAAAGCCGTCCTCTGAGATTCTGGTTCATCCTGACATGACAGCATCAGCTCCATCCATGACCAGCAGCTCCCGTCCCTCCACTCTCCCCGGGTTCTGGTGACAGTGGAGGCCGTTGGCGTCCAGTGGTCATGTTCTAGAAACCAGGTAGAGATGAGCTGAGCTTTGTGACCTGGTGCTGCTGGAAGCAGCCTCAGATGGGTCCATGTGGTCATAAAGAGAAGGACTTGGTCTGCAGCAATACTCATGCAGGCTGTAGTGTAAGAACGGATCCATAGTTTCATGTTGCTGACTTAAAATGTCGTCCCGACCATCTGAACTCAAGACCAGGGTACGTTGTTCCAGTCTCTCTTAGCCCGGCTTCACAGATCCTGCGTACACCTGTA
Source organism: Nothobranchius furzeri (assembly GCF_043380555.1). Taxonomy (NCBI): domain Eukaryota; kingdom Metazoa; phylum Chordata; class Actinopteri; order Cyprinodontiformes; family Nothobranchiidae; genus Nothobranchius; species Nothobranchius furzeri. The sequence continues at coordinate 75,162,696 of NC_091749.1, forward strand.
GCTGGAGCTTCCTGTTCTAAGCTGACGGGACAGGAGTGACACCTCCTGTGGTCTTCGGCTGCTGGAGGCCATCTGCTTCCAGGCTCAAGGTGTTTTGGTTCAGACCTTGGTTAAAAGATTTCTTCATGCAACTCTCACATACCTGACTGGAGCTCCACACATGTATGTGAACACACTCATTGTTTTTGTTTTCTACACTTTGAAGTTCAGTAAAGCCTCCTTCAGACAGGCCATGAGAAACGGAAATGTTCAGGACTCTGTCCGTAAACCGGACAACGCCACTAGTAACACGGCCGGACTTGTCACGGACAGGGTGGCTGCTTCAGACAGGTGAGGTCGAGTTCCGGGGAGGAGGAGGGGGAGGAGGAGGGGACCGGGGGGTGCACCTAGATAGCTCGCTGCTGTAGCATGCAGCGAACCACGGCAGCTCGCCTCCTACGGTGCCGCCTAGACGTGCGATGGAGCGCTTCACACCGCTTCCGTGATTCCTTTAACCATTGAGCTTCATCATCCTGGTCTCTTATGCGTCTTCGTGTGTGCAGAATTATGCTTAACACGAGTCCGACCAGTGAGAGGAAGTCTCTTTGTCGGCCATGTTTGACTGAATAGCTTTGTTTGGGTGAATGACGCATGCACGCCCGCCGTACTATGTTTACGCAATATCCGGGTACAGCCTCTCCAAAATGAAACCCTGACATCACAGAGAGCAGGACTACTTGCTGCAGATGTCACAGGATCAAACCTGTGGAAGTCAATGAACGTTTCTGTCCGCCGAAGACTCAAGTGTGTGTATATATATATATATATATATATATATATATATATATATATATATATATATATATATATATAATTTACGGTGTTCCCTTGCTATGTTTCCAAAATTCCAAATTGAATTTCAAAATTGGTCCAGAGAGGTTTTGTACCAAATGCACAGACAGCGGTGCAATGGCGTCCAAAGAAAAGCAAAAGAAACTTCCCAAATGGACAGAAGGTCCCCGCCGAAGCCTGAGGGTGAAGGAAATAGTTTTTAACAGTAAATAAATGTGGTTATCACTAAATGTCCCTGGATTATTGTCCAGGCTAGTTAACATGGCCGCTGCCCTACAGGTGCAGGAATGTTGTGGGATTAGAGGCTGGTGAGGAGTGGGGGGGCAGTGACTGACCTGAGGGGTGCGGGTGGGGCAGACAGGAGGGCAGGGGCTGTTTGTACAAGCACAAAGGACTTGATTAACCAACATGTCAGCGTTACTAAACTCAACACGTGGGAATGGATGGAGCCGACCTTGTGTGTGTGTGTGTGCAGCGACAACACTCCAACCTGATTACACACCTACAGCTCTGCAGGACGTGGTGTGCACCAGGAGTCTGATGATCTGAAGAATCTCTCTGGTGCTGATAACGGATTCATTAACTGGTGAAAGGACTAAAGACGGCCATTAAAAGCCACGATCAGCACAACTTTTTATTCTGCAGCGATGTTTGAGGAATGTTTCGGTGTTGTCGAGCTCAAACTTATGGAGTGGAGTAGTTTGTGCCCCAGCCGCCCACGGCCATTCCTCAGAAGCAGCAGAGTGTGATGAGCTTTGAGGGAACTAAAACGGACCGTGATCACTTCCCTTTGTCGTCCAGTCAGCGCTGTTTTCTGAGCCACGCTCTGCACCATGGAGCCGCAGGCCAAAGGTCATTCTCCAACGTAAACATCATGACGACGTAACGTTACAGACGGGGAGAAGGTCTGAGACCAGCGGGGCTGCAGCAGCATCCCACCCAACACACAGGACGTCTACTAGAGGCTCTTTGTTAGAATAAAACGTTCTAGTTCACCCCACCAGCTCACTGGATCCCAGCTGCTGACCAAAGGTTGAGTATTTTGGATAAAAGACGTGTTTGGAGGACGACTCAATCCCAGCTAAACATCTGGAAGGCTGAATACTTTCTATCGCTGCTTGAGTTGGGTCGGCTTTTAGGTTCTTGGCTGATTCAGCGCCGGTGTCCACCTCCACAGCTCTGGATGGACCCGGTTCATGATGCTGGAAGTCCTCAATTACCTCAGACCCTAACCCTAATGCTCGTCTTCACCCCTTCATGGAGTTTAGCTCATTTCCTTGTGTGTGTGTGTGTGTGTGTGTGTGTGTGTGTGTGTGTGTGTGTGTGGATGTGAGTGTGTGTGTGTGTGTGTGTGTTAGGGATGTTCCGATCACATTTTTTGGCTCCCGATCCGATTCCGAGTCATTTGATTTTGAGTATCTGCCGATACCGAGTCCCGATCCGATACTTCAGCAATACAATAAAATAGCAAGAAAAAAGGGAGACTGCCTCCAAATTGACCTGTTATTATTATTATTATTATTATTATTGTTATTATTGTTATTATTATTATTATTATTGTTATTTATATGACGGCATCCAACATGATACCATAAAAAGTTTTTCTTTGTTTTTCAGCATAGCTTCCAGTGTCGGCTGGCTCCATGTTTTGATCTGCGTTGCCGCGGTGAACTCAGAATATTGAGCTGGATGTTTGCTCTTGAGATGGCGGATCAGGTTCGTGGTGTTAAAAGCAGCTCTGTCTTTTCCACCACGTGAAACACTCAGTTTGCACACGTTGCAAGTGGCTGTTGGACAGCATTCGGTCTCCAGTTTAAAATGATTCCAAACCGCTGACATTTTTTGCCCTCCTGGAGCGAGATGAGCATTAACCTGCTAGCTAACTGCAACCTGAATTCCGCGGTCCACTTTAAAACATGTGACGTTAAGGCTGATGTATGGTGTTGTCATGTTGTTATTGAGGAAGTGAAACTTGGTACAAAATTAAGCCATTGTTATTCAATTTGAAGCTCAAGATTGATTAAAAATGTCATGCTTGTTGTTTTATAAGGTTAAATCCGATCTTTAACATCCGATTCCGATCTTTTAAAAGTCACATGATCGGGCCCGATTTCCGATCACGTGATCGGATCGGAGCATCCCTAGTGTGTGTGTGTGTGTGTGTGTGTGTGGATGTGAGTGTGTGTGTGTGTGTGTGTGTGTGTGTGTGTATGTGAGTGTGTGTGTGTGTGTGTGGATGTGAGTGTGTGTGTGTGTGTGTGTGTGTGTATGTGAGTGTGTGTGTGTGTGTGTGTATGTGTGTGTGTGTGTGTGTGTGTGTGTGTGTGTGTGTGTGTGTGTGTGTGTGTGTATGTGAGTGTGTGTGTGTGTGTGTGTGTGTGTGTGTGTGTGTGTGTGTGTGTGTATGTGAGTGTGTGTGTGTGTGTGTGTGTGTGTGTGTGTGTGTGTGGATGTGAGTGTGTGTGTGTGTGTGTGTATGTGAGTGTGTGTGTGTGTGTGTGTGTGTGTGTGTGTGTGTGTGTGTGTGAGCTGAGTTGTGTCAGCTGTAATTCTCCGTGCATCTTGATCCGTTCCCCGGGGAACCGAGGCTAAGTTAGGATGCATACCGGTATTATTTGAAGGGGCCCTGGGTGCTGGGTGTATTTGTGGGTGTTGTGCTGTCCGGTACACCGCCTCCTCATGCTGCCAGATCAAAAGAGAGGGAGTTTTAAATTAGATGTTATCTGATTTATAGGGCTGGGGTAAACGATAATTTTTAAAACGATTATTTTATCGAATAGTCGACTATTCCAATGACTATGTAGATGATTAATCTAACAATTATTTTTTTATTGCACAGTTAATAAAAACCAAAAAAATCTTATAAATTCCTCAAAAAAATTGATAAATTGTTACTGTAAGACAGGGCTGTCAAACTCAAACTCACACGGGGCCGAAATGAAACTCTGGGACGGAGTCAAGGGCCAAACTTAATATTTTTTGAAAAAGTGACGGCAAATTTGTACATTTTCTTTATCAACATATATTTGAACCTTTAAATTTGGAAACAAACATATTTCTGCATTAACACTGAATGTGGAATAACCAAATTACACACGAGCAAGTCAGTTTTAAATAAAAGGCATCAGTGGTATTCATTACTTGAGGTATAATCAGCATTTGTAAAATCTATTCAGGATTTATGTTTTCTTGTTTATTCATTTTTCTTATTTTTATTCTCCTTTTTTCTCCTGTAATACGTGTCATCGCTGCTGTGACGTCTAGCTTTCCCCACTGAGGAACAATAAAGGGATTTTCTATTCTATTCATCTATCTGCAGCCTTTCCACTTCCTGTTTACTGTAGGTTAAATCTTTTCTCACGGGCCAACAACAACATAAAATATCATTTTATCTTAAATGAAAATGCAACATCTCACCTGTTAACTTTCATGTTTTGGAGCAGAAAAAGAGCATCAAACCAACATATTTAAAGCTCAGTTTGCTCCACTGGTTTACTGTGATGCTCACCTGTTCCAGCCAGATACCTGCATCATGGGGCTGATCTGAGCTGAGGAGGAGACTCCTGTTGTTTTGTTCATCTTCATCATAATAATGACAACATTAGATGACAACAGGTGCTCACATAGGTTTGTGCTGCTGAACATGTCTGAGCAGCTTGACCACGTTGTTGTGTGTCGGGGAGGAACACAACCACAGAGTCGTGCTGGTTTGAGCGTGTCGCTGCTCGCTGGAGTTATATCAGCTCTGTCTGGATGTTAGTAGGAAAACTTTCTCTTTCTGTCGTGAACACATTACTGAGCGGCTAGAATCTCCGTTTCTGGGCTTCAACGTCAGAAAACAGCTGAGTGAACTCGGCGCTGAGTGAGAGGAGTGTAGTTTGTCCGAGACAGCGGAGCTGCAGACACCGGCAGCAGGCGCTGGAAAAAAACACAAAGGAGGGGGCGCGTCGGCTCCACGCTGACGCCGCAAAGCATCATGGGAGTTGTAGTCTTAGCGGTAAAATCGGCCAGCGGGCCAGTTTTAAAATATTTTTGACATTTATCTCGCGGACCACATAAAAATGCTCCGCGGGCCGCATCTGGCCCGCGGGCCTTGTGTCTGACATATGTGCTGTAAGAGAATAAACACTACAGACCTCCCATTTTGTATAACACTGCTTTTATTGTGTTGGTTGGTTATGTTCTGGTGACTGTAGAACTTGGGAGTGCAGGCTGCTGCCTGAGAGGTGGTTGGAGACGGAGTGTCGCCATGCTGCTTGTTTTGGTCACTTATGTGCGTGAGGCGAGTGGTGTTACGACTCTTCCTGGGGAGTTTGGCTCGTGTGCAAAAAGGAAGGGACAATAACGGGATTTAAAAGTTAAAATGATGATCAGGTTTATTTACAACTACAAAAAACATAAATCTTTCCATCCACAGGTTGGGAATAATAAAACTAATTCTGCCTGTGGGGAATTAAAACAAAAGTACAAATAAGTAGGGATGTCCCACTGGGCAAAGATTACTGGGTTCTGGACCAAAATAAGAATCTCCAAAGTCCAAACTCTAAACTGGGCGGTTAAACCAAACTCAAGGTGATATTTTAAACTAAACCGAAAACCCACGACACTCTAAATGTAATAAAAGGGAGATCTGCACCACAAAAAGATGAACTCTAAACCAAAACGTAACAGCTTATCCCAACGCAAGAAGCTGTTAGCGAAGATGCTAACAGTAGCTTTACCAACGTTAAGTTCAAGTTACCAAGTTTAAATAAACCAAAAACACCCAGCAGCAAACAGACCAGCACGGAGGAGAGACTGCTACCACCAAAACAGCTCTCCTAATGTCTGAAAGAAGCTCCTTTATGAAGGGAGAAACGCTCCCGATGATGTTCTACATCTGCGGTAGAGACGGAGCAGCACATCTGATCCCGGAAGTTGTTGTCCGTTGCCGGGAGACGAAGGCGGGCAAAACAGGAAAGGAATCTAGTAGCGGACAGACATTGTTCTGGGTCTTTGGTATTTGGTGGAGATGTTGGTGAAGGCGGAGAAGAGGGCGAACTAGAGGTAGAACAGGCAGATTCCTCCTCTATTTACAAACTCCTGGGGATGCAACAAGTGGGCGTGGTGCGTGGCTGTAACTGACGTCGTGGGTAGATAGAACCCTGTTGGCTTGTTCAGTCTCAGCAGGTAAGCAAATATTCATGCTTACCTGGATAGACTCGTAACCTCCACATCAACCCAGACCAGCTCTTCTGATGCATTTATCACATTTATCGTTCAGCTGCTGATGATGCTAAATGACGCCGACCAACTTCAGGTTTACCGGTTTTAGTTTTGACCTGAGATTCATTTCTGAATTCTGTGCAGGCGGGCCGGACACACCGTAAACGTTTGGGATTTTCCAACGTCTGCTACCAAATAATCCAGCTGCCAGGCCGGGTAATTCAGTCATCTGTTATATGTTCAGCGGTATAGATCCAACAATCATCCAGATGTGTCCAAGCACAACCTGACTGGAGCACAGAATACCACAGCCCCCTCAGTAGTAACCTGCTGTTACAATGCCTGCTATCATCCTGATTTACAGTCATGTAGAAACACTTCGTCAGTGATGTGCTGGAACATAAATGTCCGTGTGCGGGCCGAGGCTGAACACCGTTTCTCCTTACCGAAGCTTTTTTCTGTGATACTCCCCCGCGCTTCGCCTTGGACGGGCTCTGCTGCTGCAGAAGTAGTGAGCAGGATGGCAGCATGTGGCCCACAGCCTAATGCATCAGATATGTGTTGTAAAAGCCATGTCAGGCATTTATAATGTGGAAAACAGTCAAGGCTCCCCGGGGGGTTGCTTGATCCTCTGACTGTAAAAATACAGTGAAAGAAAATGAGCTATAATGATTAACATTGGGATAAATTAGGTTTGAATTATTTCATTGTGTAATTAATCTATAGTACCTAATTATTTACCGCTAGTTTATCTGTCTGTGTGGACGCGCGTGTCGGTGGGCAGGAGACCGTAGTCTGTGGAGACTAAACCTGTTTCAGCTCTAATCATTAATGTGTTCATTAACATTAATGCGTTCCACGTGAATACAAAGGGAAGCGCGTCACTCACATTCAGAGGCAGCAAACTACTCGGAGCTGACACTCATCATCTGCTGTCCTCGGCGAGAATCCCGCAGCCATCATAAGATGTGAAGCTCCATCAGTTGCTCAGAGTCGGGCACGAAACGAGAGGCCGCCTCGTATATCGACCAACCCATAAATCAGGCCGATATCTTCAAGTGTTCCTACATCAGCCGTCGGCCGAAATTATTTTAAAAAGCCGATTTACCGTTTTTTTTTTTTAATGTTTTGAGTTTGTTTTATGATGATGCACCGATATGAAAGTTTTGGGCAGATGCCAATATCCATATAAAGATCACTGTTATGGCCGATAGGGATGCACCGATCAGGTTTTTTGCTGCCGATCACCGATACCGATATCAAAGAATGCTGATCACCGATTCCGATAACGTGGATTGGCCAGAAATTTTCTACAACATTATAATGAGTGCTACAAACTACATAATCTGGGAATAAAGGAAATGTAACCTAATCTAAAATGGTCTGTATTAGGGCTGCAACAAACGATTATTTGGATAATCGATGAATCGGATGGGGTCTCGAAATGATTAATCGATTAATCGGATTACATAGGGACATTTTTAAAAACTGCTAGGGAAACGTTATTTCTCTCCTTCCTTCACTTTATTAAACACAACATTATCAGAAAACAGTTCAATAGCAGAAAAACAACATGCCATCACCTAAATTGTCTTATAAGGTGTATAGACAGAGACCCTAAGCTACACCTATCTGTGACCTAAAATGCTTGGTCCAAGTTAAACAGCTTGAAGAGCAAGTCAACCCCTACCAGAGTCTTAACTCCACTCCCGCTTCGTTTGAAAAATGCAACACATGCTGTTGCCTGGCAGACCGAGAGGGCGGAGCCGCTAACAAATACACACACACTCAGGCTCACGACAGCATTGTGACATCATAATGTACCAGTTTACATCATAGCATACTTCTTAGCCAATAGCGGTGGCAGATTTAAATTAAAATACAGTGCAGAGTTTTTACCTGACAACGGCACAACACTGCCAGTTTTAGGCAGAATATTTAAATTTGAACTAAGATGCACTGAAGTGCCAAATTATTGACGACACGTGTCTGCAGCACGATTAGACACTCGTTTATTTAGTTTATCAGTAAAAAAAAGTTTATTTGGGGGTGACTTGCTCTTTAAGGGCAATTCTCATATGTTTTGTTTGATCTCATCTGTAGACATTTATTATAACTGGGGATGTCAAACAACTAATTTTTAAATGTAATTAAACATGAGCTGTGAATTAATCAAAATTAATCACTATTTCCAAAAATGACTGAAAAAATACCAAATAAAACAAAAGTAAATGAATGCCATCCTCCTTGCGATGATGCCCTGGGCAACTGCCATAAAGTCACATCAAGAAATGCTGCTGATCATTCCAATGATCCCAAATAGACTCACATTAGGCCACATGAAAGCAACTGAACCCAAAAATACAGGTGCTGGCCAGTAAATTAGAATATCATCAAAAGGTTGAAAATATTTCAGTAATTCCATTCAAAACGTGAAACTTGTACATTATATTCATGCAATGCACACAGACCAATGTATTTCCAATGTTCATTACATTTAAATTTGATATTCATAAGTGACAACTAATGAAAACTCCAAATTTGGTATCTCAAAAAATTAGAATATTCTGAAAAGGCTGAATATAGAAGACACCTGCTGCCACTCTAATCAGCTGATTTACTCAAAACACCTGCAAAGGCCTTTAAAAGGTCCCTCAGTCTTGTTTTGAAGGCACCACAATCATGGGGAAGACTTCTGACTTAACAGCTGTCCAAAAGACAATCATTGACACCTTGCACAAGGAGGGCAAGACACAAAAGGTGATTGCTAAAGAAGCTGGCTGTTCGCAGAGCTCTGTGTCCAAGCACATTAACAGACAGGCGAAGGGACGGAAAAAATGTGGTAGAAAAAAGTGTACAAGCTCTAGGGATAACCGCACCCTGCAGAGAATTGTGACGACAAACCCATTCAAAAATGTGGGGGAGATCCACAAAGAGTGGACTGCAGCTGGAGTCAGCGCTTCAAGAACCACCACGAGGAGACTCATGAAAGACATGGGATTCAGGTGTCGCATTCCGTGTGTCAAGCCACTCTTGAACAAGAAACAGCGCAAGAAGCGTCTCGCCTGGGCCAAGGACAAAAAGGACTGGACTGATGCTGAGTGGTCCAAAGTTATGTTTTCTGATGAAAGCAAGTTCTGCATTTCCTTTGGAAATCAAGGACCCAGAGTCTGGAGGAAGAGCGGAGAAGCACAGAATCCACGTTGCATGAGGTCCAGTGTAAAGTTTCCACCGTCAGTGATGGTGTGGGGTGCCATGTCATCTGCCGGTGTTGGCCCACTCTGTTTCCTGAGGTCCAGGGTCAATGCAGCCGTCTACCAGGAAGTTTTAGAGCACTTCATGCTTCCTGCTGCTGACCAACTTTATGGGGATGCAGACTTCACCTTTCAACAGGACTTGGCACCTGCACACAGTGCCAAAACCACCAGCACCTGGTTCAAGGACCATGGTATCCCTGTCCTTGATTGGCCAGCAAACTCGCCTGACCTTAACCCCATAGAAAATCTATGGGGTATTGTGAAGCGGAGGATGCAATACGCTAGACCCAACAATGCAGAGGAGCTGAAGACGACTATCAGAGCAACCTGGGCTCTCATAACACCTGAGCAGTGCCACAGACTGATCGAGTCCATGCCACGCCGCATTACTGCAGTTATTGAGGCAAAAGGAGCCCCGACTAAGTATTGAGTGCTATACATGCACATTCTTTTCATGTTCATTCTTTTCAGTTGGCCAACATTAGAGAAACAAACATTTTTTCATTGGCCTTTAGAATATTCTAATTTTCTGAGATACCAGATTTGATGTTTTCATTGGTTGTCACCTATAAATATCAAAATTAAACGTAATAAACATCGGAAATACATTGGTCTGTGTGCATTGCATGAATATAATGTACAAGTTTCACGTTTTGAATGGAATTACTGAAATATTTTCAACCTTTTGATGATATTCTAATTTACTGGCCAGCACCTGTATATTAACCAGTATATAACTGCACTCTCACACAACACGCCTGCAGCAACAGTTGGGACTCTATGGCGTTAGACCCGTGCCACAACCCGTGCACGCGGATTGGGTCCACATCACGCGTGTGAAGGGGACTCGCGAGTGAAAATATACATGGCGAGAGGTCATTTGTGCACTGAGAGGGAGCAAACTGTGTCTGTGAGCGCACAAGGATGTGCACAAGTGACAAACCTGCGTGCGCGCGTTGCCAACGAGCACACGGCAGAGGAAACGTGCACGTGCGGCAGCCTCTCTGCGCGCTCGGTTTCTGACTCCGCTCGCTCGGCTGTTATGGGGTTTTGGCACTCTGGAGGCGTGGCCTGTGGCAGATCTTCTCTGTCCTCTGATTGGTTAGTTTTGCCCGCACTTTACCCTCTACCTCATTGGCCCATTGGCTTCCTGCAGTGACCAACGGTGGTTGGCGAAACCAGATGTATGCTGAAGCTGAAGGAGAGTGAGACAGTTGAGCTAAAACCCACCAAACAGCAGCAAAGGAAACAAATAAGCAAAAGTCGAGAGAGCAGACATTTAGCCGCAAACATGGGTGTCAGCGCCATCTTGAAAATCAGATTTAATCACACTTAGATGTGAAGTTCAATAAATATTAAGAGATTTATTGACATATTTAATTTATGTTGCACACAGTGAGTGTTCGGTTGTCCTTCACAAGCGATGGGCTGCGAAAACGTGTAAATATATCGGCCTTATTAATCGGCTTTAGTTATCCAAATTCTTTAAAAATCGGTATCAGCATCGGCCTTAAAAACCCATATCTGTTGGACTCTACATGAAACAAGCAGCGTCACAGAACCGTTGCATTCTTCTGCCCTGATCCCTGCAGAGAAGCATCGTAATGCCATGCTGGGGAAGAGGCGGATGTGGCTGAACTGTTGGCGTGTGCTCGTGTTTCGTCTCTTTGGAAAGAGAAGCTTTTCGGATACCTTGTGTACTTTGTGTGAATGCATTTGGGTCTCTTGTTCTACTTTGGTGTTGGCTTTGGTAACTTCTGCACTTGACATGGTCATGAGAAGGCCCATCGCTGCTAGGGGGCCCTGCACGCACACGGGCTGCACACGAGGCAAGAGAAACACACACATCTGACACCTTCACACGCCATCAGGCCACACCTCCAATTCCTGAAAAGCTCCCCCCCGGTCCCACATCGGTGCCGCCATGTTCACGCCTCCGTGCTGCTGTGGGATTTACTGAGCGAGGAGAGAGCCACTGTGTGTTTGAGTGGAGACAAACAGCTTTCAAGGTTTCAGGTCGTTTACGGGACTGACAAATGCAAGGCTAGTCCAGACTTTAGGTAGAATTACAGGTATTGTGTTTCCAGTCATACTTTGATTTTTGATATTTAGAAATAATGGACTCCTTAATGCATTTGTCTTTGTTTCTGTGACCGTAAACTGTTTAAACTGTTTTCTAATAAATACAAAAGAAAAGAGTGAAGTTCTCAGAGAAAGCAGAACAAAATGAACTTAGGTGAAGGGACTGGTGTGAGAAAGCCCAGCGAGGGGGAAACACAGCTGGAAGGCCAATGATTGATGCAACAGCTGCTGCGTGGCGTCATCACATCCAGCTTCACTTCTCTTCAGCTCAGAGATTCAGCAGCTTTCCTTCTGCCGTTTCAGAACTCCCAGCTCACTCTGGAGCTTATTTAAACGGCTCGAGAAAGACGGGAAATGGAGGAAATGACCATAAAAGCTGTAGTATAACTTTTATTAACCCGCAGGCTTCACTGTAACTTACTTAGAGGACACACACGTCCCGAATGAAGCCGGAGGGCTAATGCTATTTAGCAAAGCTTAGAAATTCAAATGCATGCGTTTAAAGAGACAATCTGTAGTTTTTACCATTAGTTCCTGGAAATATTCATCAGAATGTTGTTGAAAATGAATGAAATGATGCCCAGCGGCTTCGTGACATATAACCATAAAAATCAAGACTCACCAAGGTGCCTGTCAGGGACTTGCATAAACCAGCCAGGAGAGCACGGATGATCTTCTTCACGTCTTCATTTATTACTATTTTTTTTCTCTCCAAAGAGGGTTCCAACCAGCACTCGACAGTACACGACAATGGACGTAGTAACAAGTAACCCAAACTCAGGACCTGACTACAGACATGTACAAAACAAACCCTCTTCTACAGACACAACAGGATCATCTTAAATAGTGGCTGATCAGACCACTGCCAACACAATAGGGTGAGGAAACATCAATAAACAAAGAACATAAATAAGCTACTCCTAACAAATTCATACTAATCAGTCCATTCTGTTTGAGTTACTTCAATATAGAGCTCCGGGAGTTGACGTCACTTCTCCCGGCATGCAACAGTTCAAATCGAAACGGCGCCATTTGGCAGGCAGAAGCCGGCAGCTGGACTATTTGTTATTGTCAGAAAACTCAATCAAACGGGAAATATGGTAGATTCCTGTTGTGCCCCAGGATGCAGAACAGACGCGGACAACATAAGGAATGAGCCATCTACAGGATTCCCCAAGATCCGGAGCGCCGCAAACGTTGGATCATTGTAATAAAACGCGCTAGTGACCGGGCGAAAATGAAGCTGTGGGATCCCGAGAGTAAAGGATTTCTCTTATGCAGCGACCGCTTCATATCAGGTACTTAAACCAACGTTTCCTCAACTGTGTATGGTATTTATTTTAAATGCTTTTATTACGATTCTTAGTGGGCTTCCTAAACTTATTTTGGCGGGGCTTTTTCTGTCTTATTACTCATAGCAACAAGTAAACGTCACGTAAAACGTTGCCTCGTGAGTTCTGCGTGCTGCCGTTTACGTGTTTTATGATCACAGCAATTAACCGGCTAAGCTGTATTTAATTTTTAAGCAATGGTTGATCAATTGTCAGATCAGACATAAAAAGCACTTTGGATTGCTATTATCTGTCTCACCGAGACTACTTACGTGTAAATCTGTTATTTGTCCGTCCATCCATCCATTTTCATCCGCGTATCTGGAATCGGGTTGCGGGGGCAGTAGCGTGACTTCCCTCTCCCCAGCCGCCGGAGCCAGCTCCTCCGGGTAAATCCCAAGGGGTTCCCCGGTCAGGTCCGGTGTTGTGCCGGTAAGAAATCCGCTCCGACAGCTTCTGGCGTCGGAGCGGGCAGTAGAGTCGAGAGTCCCAGACCTTCTCCCCAGCTCCTCCGGCCGGGGGAATCCCAAGGGGTTCCCCGGTCAGGTCCGGTAAGAAGTCCGCTCCGACAGCTTCTGGTGTTTTTAAAAAGTATCCCAGGGGCACGGTAAGGGTCGGAGATGTTTAGTCTATTTAATTTCTGACTATATAAAACGATTTCTTCTGTTTTAAAGTGTGAAGTAAACTCCGACGAAGTAAAATCCAAGCGGATCCCGTTCATGTTCATGGTTACATCCGTGTTTGTTTACCTTTTTTGCATGCCAAAATGGCGTCAACTAACTGAGAGTCACGTGGGGTCCGGAGCTCTATAGAGCTGCACAATATATCAAAAAATGATCGTCATCGCGATAACAGGACGTGCGATAGGCCCGTCGCAAAGCACGTCAAAAACGGCGATAAATGTTTGGTTCAAACATTTCCACCTTTTTGTAAACCAGCTCTGTTTTTTCACGGAAGTATTATTTGACCAATCAAATGTAGCCCTTCTGATATGCGGCCAATCAGATGGGTCCATTCACATATTACACCCGCCCCCTACGTAGACCCTTAGGATGGAAAGCAACACCCGAACTGCGGCGCCGTTCTCTTGTTCGTCATGCTGGCTCAGATTAACGAACGCACTTTGTGCTGATGTTTCTGGATTCAGCGCTGCTTTCAAACGTGAACGTGACTCCGCTCGGTGTCGTTAAGCAGCTGATAATAACCGGGCTGACTCCGACACGTGCCGGTGAACCAACCCACCGTTAGCCCCAGGCTCCGGTTAGCTTCCAGCTAAAAGGCTACAGCACTCTCCTCTAGGGTTGCCAACTCCCTGAAAAATAAATAAGGGACACCTCGCGGGCAGGGCCGGCCGCTCCAGGCCACCCTTCCCAGCGTGGTGAATTTTTTTGCTCTTTTTTGTGTGTGTGTGAAAGGATTTTTTTTTTTTACTATTTGACTTGAAGTTGGTTTAAGAAGATGCATATTCTTTGTGAAATAAAAACATGGGAAACAAATGAATTGTAGATTGAAAATGATTGAAGCAGAATTTACGTTACCATGTACACACAACACACACATGCATGCTTTACTATCACTGTGACATGACTAAACACACACACACCACCCCCTCACCCTCTGAAACAGGCAACAAATGGTGACAAGATGGAGAAAATCTCGGTTGATGTTATCGCTCGTTTTTTTTATCCGACCAATACCGATATGTTAAAAAATGACTCACATCGGCCGATACCGATACTGATGCCGATATATAGTGCATCCCTACGTTCAGACCTTGGTTAAGTTCTGGTTTTTTGCTGTTATAATATTTTTATAATTGACTTCACATGAAGTGAAAACCTTTTGCTCGGCCTCATACATCATTACAAAACACATGTTAATGCATAATGTATGAAGATCCCGTACTCTAAAGGTGTCAACGGTCCGTCACGGCCAGAAGGGGGCGTGGTCTACCGCAGTAAAGCTGCTGATGTGTAAACAAACACAAGAATGGAGGCGTGGCTGACAGCAAATGCATCAGATCCAATAGTTGATGTTCTGAATCTGCATTAGTAATCCTCAGGTTTTGTTTTCATCCAAACATGCAAATACTCCATTTTGGCTCCATGACTGGATTTTATCCCAAGTCTATCACCTCACCGACTCGTCATGGCTTCAGGGAGCTCTTAGCCGAGCGCCTCTGAATCATCTGTGTCTGAAATGCTCTCCCTTCATCCGTCTGTGCTGCCAAGAGCATCGACTCTAGTAGAGTTCAGCTTTCAGAAGACTGCTCATCAGCAGCAAACGGTGGAGCTAAACGTGTGACTCCTTAGAGGATTGGTCAGTAAGTGGAGGGAAGTGTTTTATTCACTTTCACATGTTGGTGTCACTCTACCTGGAGCACTCCTCACCTGTTGCTGGTTCAGCAGCCAGTGACCGTCGTGTTCTCTGTTCGTTACAGAAAAGTTCATTTCTGTGGAGCTGAGCTGCGGCGCCGGGCCTAGCCATGTAGTTCTGGAGCCAGGTTCGCCTCTCTTGCTGGACTGCAGCCTGGGTACCAGCAGCGCACCCTTCAATGTCACCTGGTTCAAGGATGGTCACCTGCTGGGCCTGGAGGAAAGTGAGTTCTTGCAGCATCTGGACAACGGATCTGTCGTCCTGCTGCCCACCCCCACGGAGAGCCGGCCTCCCCAGAGTGTGGAGGGGAGCTACAGCTGTGTCAGCGCCAGCGCCATCGGAGCGCTGACCAGCAGGACTGTGAATGTGCTGCTAGCAAGTAAGTGCTTGGCTCTCTTTAGCATAACCTGCTTCCTTTGTCAGCAAAGGTTCTGACTCAGTTCATGCTGAGTGAAAGCAGCCGACTCATCCAACTGTGACTGTAGGCCAGGTCAGCAGGAACCCCGTTTGAGCGTTGATCAACAAGTTATTCAGAAAGAGAAACACAAGTTATAGAAAACTTAAAGCTCGGATGTGTTTTCCTTCTTTAAAAGAAAGTCTTGCACCGTCTGCAGACTCGCGGCGTCTTGTGCTACACCACGGGACACGTTAAGACTACTGGCTCAAGTCCATCGATGCTCACATCAGTACCACGTTGTCAGAGTGGTACCAGTATGGCCCGTGAGTGAAAGTTAACCCCGCTCATTCTGATGAATGACTCGGCCATCAGCTGTTTTTCTACAGGTTTGCACCTCCATCAGCTGGACGTTACAGTTATTATGGCAGAAGTGTCTTGGATGCAGTGACAGAGCTACAGGTAGCTCCTGCTGGTGATTTTCACCTTTTTAATAATCCACAGATTCCCAGTAAACGGCTGGAACGTGGAAGTGGAGCTGGAGTGGATTCCTACTGTAGCCGTTTCAGTGGAGCAGCACACTTGTGGTGGTGTGGAGCTCATCAGCGCTCGGCTGGTGTTTTATTTTCAGAGGCTCTGAACTATGGGATAGTACTTATTCATCACTTCTGCAGAGAAACACGCTCAGATGGCCAAAATCTTCCTTTAGTAAAGAACGTTGAGCTAAGCAGTCGTCTGAAATGTCAACGGCAGTCTCTTGTCAGAGATTTAGGATGGATGGAGCTCACGTTTAACCCTCAAACATCCAGGATTGGTCTCTGAGGAGCTGTTGGACCACGTGACCAGAGCAGTGATTCGGTTCCTCGTCAGCTGAAGACAAACACATCCACATCTTCAGAGTTTTTACACATTTCTCAGGTGTACACCTTAATGGGCATCTGAGAAACAGATAAACATTTCTGTTGACACATTAAAAGGAAAAGAAGGTGGAAAACAGTAAATTCAGCAGGAAGATGGGCTGGCTGTGGGTCTGATTCACCTCTTTCTCTCACTCCTACGTTCCGTCTTTATTTGGTCATTAGCTTTGTGTACGCTCATCACTTTCCTCCACGAACGCCCCTTCTGTGGCCAGCTGTTGCGTGCTTATTTACTGTGTGAGGCTCTGCTGTCTGAGGGAGACTAGGTCCTGACGGGGGGAGAGGGAAGGGGTGATGGTAATTCTAGCAGAATCCTGAGCTAAGATGTGATCACTTTAAAAGAGCCCGAAGCCAAATAGCGTCGGCGTTGAGATCGAGTGGATGTGTCCACCTTGGCGCCATCTTCACAGTGTGGGAGACAGATGAGAGAAAACATCAGCAATCACACCTGCTCCACAGTCCCGATACTCCAGAGACAAAAACACGTCTCAAAGAAAACGAATAGAGAACGAAAGCTGCCAGACTCATCGTGTGCAGCTCGGAGAGAATCAGCAACAACATCTATACTAATAATAAAAGGTGTTTTTATGTTGATCTGACTCCGTTTAGATGAATATGAGACTTCCTGATTCACACAAGCTTTAACAAACCGTTCATATAAACACGGATTTGTAGCAGTAGCTGAATAGCATCTGAAGGTGAGTCACACCTGTACCCAACACGTCTCCACGATGAATGGTTTCTCCTCGCCCAGTAAAAGGCTTTAAGGGTCGGTGCTGGAGGACGCTGAGCCACACACCTTTTCCAGGAGCTGTCACTAATGGGAAGGTTTACCAGGTTTTCCTGATGAGCTCTCACAATCTCAGCCTTCTAGGGGTCACGGGCGGAGGCATCCGCCCACACAAGGGTCGCTGCAACCTGATAGCTGTGGGTTTGAAGCCCGGGGCGCAGAAACAGGGCTGAGGGACTCAAACAGACGTGAACGTGATGAGAGGAGGGCATGGAGACGGGAAGAAGGCAGCTTTAGTTACCAACAGCATGAAGAGACATCTTTAAACGTAAGTGCCCAAAAGTGATGCGTTTAGGTTCACAAAGAAAAAGCTTGTTGCTAGGAAACGCCAGACATCCTGCTTCACTCCCGTGTCTCGGAATGTGACCTTTAGCTCGGACGCCTCAGTGACTGAGAAAAGAGCCCCGTGTCACATTGTCCTCAGAACGGTGCCAGCTTCTGGGGGGCCGAGGGCGAGCTTCATGCTTCCGGTGGGGCTGGCTGTGGAGTTTCACCATGAGTCCTGGGCTCTGACGGAGCAGCGGAGGCCCAGCCAGCCACCAACGTCGTATCACAGCACGGCCAAAGGGCCTTCTCTGAACTCTACCCACATCCACCCAGCCCTGCCCTCCCCTTTCATTTACATTTGCTCCTGTGCTCCCTGGCTTATCAGCTGTCATTCACCCCAACGTTCATGCACCCGCAGACACAACACCTATATGGCAGTCAGTTCAACTGAATATGATTCTGTCCAATCAGCTGAGGGAAAAGAAGCTTCTTGTGTGTGCACGCCAAACTAGACACCCTCACACTCAACGTGTTTGGCATCCTGTCCGGCATTGGCACACGCCAAGCGTCACTCTGGGATTTAGGGCATCACGCTGTGTAACGTGTGGAAGCAGCGGGGTTAATCACTAACGGCGAAGCTGATGCTGCAGCCTTTCCTAAATGAACCAGATCCTCTCGGCTACTATCACCACTTATCACCACATGCATGTTTAGTCTGTGGAGCTATGCAGGAGCAGTGAGCAGGCCCTATCTGCACTTCAAACAGGAAGCTTGCTATCGCTGCATCAACCCAGTTGAATATAAGCAAATGGCATAAAAAAGAACGTCTTAAAGCCGTTACGGCGAATCGACGGAACAAGCTAGCTTTTCAACACAAACACGGTCTCAGAACATTCACCCCTCCCCTCGGGAATTACAAGATTAAAGTCAGTCATCCGCTGTCACACACACTGATGTGTTCTCTGCAGCTGACCCGTTCCCTGGGGGAGCGCTGAGCTGAGGACATGGCAGCGCTCGGGAACCATTTGGTGGTTTCACCCCCAATCAAGCAGGGAGGCACTGGGTCCCATTTTTTCAAGGTCTTTGGTATGATCCGACCGGGAATCGGACCCTGATCTCCCAGTCCGAGGGCGGACACTCTTTCACTAGGCCACTGAGCTGGTAGGCAGGGTATCGTCCCTGAGGTACTTTTGCTTGAACCAAAAACCAACGTTACCAGAGGAAACGAGATAGCTCCAAACACCGGTCACTGTTTTCTACGTCCAAACATCTTTTGTTGTCCGTGACTTCAGACGGTGATTTTCATTTTGGGACTCTGGTAGTTTGTCCTAAAACTGAACCGGTAGCAGCCGGCTGTTTCTCCTTCCTCTCACACCGGTGGTGTTCTGGTGAACACGTGAGTGTGTGATGAGTGGAGGACCCAGGGAAGTGCGGCGAGACGGACGACTGGATGGTCCAACGGCTGCTTTGGTCTGAAACGTGTTGTCGGTTGAGGTTTTTAGACAAATGTGAGGTTTTATTATAATATTTTATTGTTTATCTCCGTAATAAATGTATATTTATTCTAAGTTACTGCATCACTATGAGGCATGAAATAATGTTTTAGTCGTTTCGTCCTAAACCTGCAGATGTCACAGTTCGACAAAGTCTCAAGTCCAAACTTAGTGGTCCCACAACTACTGTCACATGTCGGCCTGCAGAGTCAGCCTAGCACGTCCAGGTTGCATAAATAAGATGTGAATGGGTTCTGTTAACATGGAGAAGGTACCGTTACAGAAACCTGCGCGTCTCATGGGCAAACACACGCATTCATTCGTTCAGATTCTTCACTGTCACGTCTTCTGCTGTCTAGCCTAGTTATGCCATTTATGAGGCAGCCCCCCCCCCCCCCCCAAAAGCATGCAAGGGTGAGAGGTCAGAGGCCCACTGACGGTGCTCGCTGCCGCCCTCTGCTGATCCTACCTGGGTGACTGCCAGCTATTCAGTAATTGAAGCTTTGCCAAGAACAGAGAGCATGAGCAAGTCTGCCTCCAGATGATGATGAAATGCTCTGGAGAAGGTTTTAGAAAACCCATAAAAGTGTGAATTTAGTATAAAAACTAAAACATTTACCTGCTAGTGTTGCAAGTTCCCTCATGCCAAAGACAGTGGCAAGAAACGGAGTCAACAGGTGGGCCACAGAGATAAGATTGGACCCACACTGAAACACACTGAACTTGCTTATGTGAGTAAAATCAGCCAGAAGACAGGGGCCCAACTGCACATCGAGCATCCAAGCTGGGACAAAAGAAGATCAACTGAAGATAAAGCATCTCAGAAGTGGTCAAACCCTTCATGAAGAATCCAAGGGATCAGAACTTGCTTCTGCGAGTAAAATTGGGCAAAAGGTCAAGAAGTGCCTGACCCAGCCATCAGCAGGAGAGGTGGAACCGAAGGAGGCAGACTGAAAAGAGCTCATCAGGAGACGACAGGCCTTCATGAAGAATCCTGGACTTCGGGAGAAGCTGAAGATCTGCTGCAAAGATGACACCAAATGACTTGTGTTGAGCTAAAAAGTATGAAACTGACTAATGACCCCATGATCTTGCTGTCATGTGATAATGATATATGTGTGACTGGAAAACTTTTACTTTGCCTAGGCTGTCCCAAGAAGAGTATAAAAAGAGCAGCTAGAATCAGAGCTGACACAAGAGTTGGGGCAGTCGACAGTGAGAGACAGAGCAGAGCTGGGATAGTAGAGGTCATCGACGACAAGTCAGTCGTTGGGGAGAGAAGGAGAGAGTCGTACCTAGAGTTAGAGAGTGACAGGTTAGTGTTGACGCAAGTCAACCATTTATTCTCAGGAAGATTTTAGCATTAGCATCCTCCACAGGGGATAGGTTAGTTTTATATTTACTTATTTTTTGTATTTTGCAATTTTTGAAATAAATTTTTGGAAAAAGAAACCTCATTCTTGATTTTTAAAGGCTTGAGTGGGAGCCCCGATCCAGAAACAATAGGAGAGGTAAGCATATTGTAATTACAGGTTCCTGAATTATCAGGACTTGCTTTACAGTTTGTGACAGATTAAGAAAAGAAACCTTAGGTGAAGAAGCTAGTCTTCTCCTCTCCCGTGAGTAACGAGATTAAGGACTGATAAGCCAAAACATTAGTAGGTTAAAATAGGCTCCGCCAGCGTGGGAAGGTTGGATTAATTAGATTAATTGATAAATCTATGTTAGTCTGATCAACTAACAAGAATCATTTTCTAGTTACCACCGCCCACAAAAGCTGACAGAGGCGCAAATTAATCCTAATATGACCCAAAGAATTGTCAGAAGAATGGCCTGCTTCTGAACGTTGCCCTAGTATTTAGAACCACTAAATAACGGGAGAAACTAAGAAGAAAGTGTGCTATCACAAAAGAACAAGTACGGCATATCATTCTCACCTTAAAATAGGAAACTGATTCTAATTAGGGGGTCCAAACCAGGGTCTAATACAATAAAACTCACCGACGCCCCACAAACCCTGAGAAAGCAGCGCAGTCTTAGGTTCTAACGGAACCAGGTTTTAAAGGAACCGACAAATGGGACACGCTCGCAACACTAGTAAATTGTGAATCTCTGAGAAGATTGCGCTTGTTTCTCCGCTTTGATCTGGAGGAAAATTAGCCGTGATGGATAACCGGGTTATGTTTTGGACCCGCAGGTCTGTCCAGGTTTCATCAGCAGCCATCATCACTAACAGTGCCGTCTGGGGGAGCTGCTCGCTTTCACTGCCGCATCGAAGGAGCGCCCACGCCCGTTATAACCTGGGAGAAGGACGGCGAGGCAATCCCCAACAACACAAGGCAACAGCTCTCTTTGTGTGTGTGGGTGTATGTGTGTGTGTGCATGTTTGTATGCGCGTGTGTGCGTGTGTGTGTGTGTGTGTGTGCGTGCATGTGTGTGTGTGTGTGTGACTTTGTGTGTATGCGCATGTGTGCATGTGTGTGCATGTGTGTGCGCGTGTGTGTGCATGTGTGTGTGTACGCGCGTGTGTGCATGTGTGTGTGCGCGCGTGCGTATGTGTGTGGTGTGGGTGCATGTGTGTGTGTGTGTGACTAGATGAATGATTCACTGTAAAGCTCTTTGGAGTTCTCTGACTCTGAAAGGTACTATATATATATACATATATATATATATATATATGTATATATATATATATATGAATATCAAATCAAATCACTTTTATTGTCGCGTCACATGTGCAGGTACACTGGTACAGTACATGCGAGTGAAATTCTTGTGTGCGAGCTTCACAGCAACAGTTGTAAAAATACAGTAACGTAAAAACATGTAAAATATAAAAATGGCTAATCTAAATATACAAATGAATAAAGTAAACAATAAGATAAGAGATATAAAATGTACAGTGGTTGGTATGTGCAGAGCAGTGGCATTAATGTACAGTATGGAGCGTGTAATGTTGGAGTTTCAGTAGTGAGGGTGAGGTGTCTGCGCCGTGTTCAGCAGTCTGATGGCCTGATGGAAAAAGCTGTCTCTCAGTCTGCTGGTTCTGGACCGGATGCTGCAGAACCTCCTTCCTGATGGAAGTAGTCTGAACAGTTTATGGCTGGGGTGACTTGAGTCCTTGATGATCTTCCCCGCTTTCCTCAGGCACCGCTTCCTGTAGATGTCTTGGAGGGAGGGAAGCTCACCTCCAATAATCCTTTCTGCACACCGCACTGCTCTCTGGAGAGCTTTGCGGTTGTAAGCGGTGCAGTTGCCATACCAGGTGGAGATGCATCCAGTGAGGATGCTCTCAATGGCACAGCGATAGAAGGTCCTGAGGATGCGGTGGCTCATGCCAAATCTTCTCAGTCTTCTGAGAAAGAAGAGGCGCTGCTGTGCCTTCTTCACTGTATTTTCCGTGTGCACTGACCACGTAGAAGCTGTTCCTACGCATGGTTGGAAGTTTGCTGAAATTTAGGAACAATTTCGTTCACAGGTACAAAATGATGAATACCACACAATGCGTAAATTAGTTCCTACTCATGATACATGCCTCTCCCTGGGCTGCCTCCTCACCGTGGGGGAGGGGGTTGAGTGTCTCAATGATCCTAGGAGCTAAGTTGTCTGAGGCTTTCTGCCTCTGGTAGGGTCACCCATGGCAAACAGGTCCTAGGTGAGGATCAGACAAAGAGCAGCCCGAAGACCTCTTATGATGAATTATATAAATGGAAACCGTGTTCCCTCGCCCAGACGTGGGTCATCGAGGCCCCCCTCTGGAGCCAGGCCTGGAGGTGGGGCACGTTGGCGAGCGCCTGGTGGCCAGGCTTTCACCCATGGAGCCCGACCGGGCACAGCCCGAAGAGGAAACGAGGGTCCCCCTTCCCATGGGCTCACCACTCGTGAGAGGGGCCAAAGGGGTCGGATGCAGTGTGTGACGGGTGGTAGTCGAGGGCGGGGACCTTAGCGGTCTGATCCTCGGCTACAGAAGCTGGCTTTTGGCACATGGAATGCCACCCCTCTGGTGGGGAAGGGTTAGGGTTCTGAGAGGTTCCGACTATATCTGAGAGCAGTTAACAGCTCTCGGATATAGTCAACGCACCTCAACGCATGGCTCTGGCTCTGGAACCAGTTTCCTTGAGAGGGGTTGGACTTTCTACCACTCTGGAGTTGCTCCCACTGAGAGGCGCCGAGCAGGGGTGGGCATACTAGTTGCCCCCATCTTGGTGTCTGTACGTTGGGGTTTACCCCGGTGAATGAGAGGGTAGCCTCCCTCCGCCTACGTGTGGGGGGACGGGTTCTGACTGTGGTCTGTGCTTATGCACCAAACTACAGTTCAGACTACCCACCCTTTTTGGAGACCTTGGAGGGGGTGCTGGAGAGCGCTCCTTCCGGTGACTCCCTCGTTCTGCTGGGGGACTTTAACACTCACGTGGGCAAGGACAGTGAGACCTGGAGAGGTGTGGTTGGGAGGAACTGAATTCGAGTGTTTTGTTATTGGACTTCTGTGCCAGTCATGGATTGTCCATAATGAACACCATGTTCAGACATAAAGGTGTCCACATGTGCTCTTGGCACCAGGATACCTTAGGCCGCAGCTCGATGATCGACTTTGTTGTTGTTTCATCTGACCTGCGGCCACATGTCTTGGACACTCGGGTGAAGAGAGGGGCGGAGCTGTCAGCTGACCACTACCTGGTGGTGAGTTGGCTCAGATGGTGGAGGAGGATGCCGGTCAGACCAGGCAGGTCCAAACGTATCGCGAGGGTCTGCTGGGAACGTCTGGCAGAGTCTCCTGTCAGAAGGAGCTTCAATTCCCACCTCCGACAGAACTTCCAAAATGTTCCGGGGAGGCGGGGGACATTGAGTCTGAATGGACCCTGTTCCGTGCCTCCATTGTTGAGGCAGCCAACCGGAGCTGTGGTCGCAGGATCGTCTGTGCCTGTCTTGGTGGCAACCCCCGAACCCGCTGGTGGACACCGGCGGTTAGGGATGCTGTCAAGCTGAAGAAAGAGTCCTATCAGGTCTTTTTGGCCTGTGGGACTCCAGAGGCAGCTGACGGGTACCGGCAGTCCAAGCGGAACGCGGCTCGGGTGGTCGTCAAGGCAAAAACCCGGGCATGGGAGGAGTTCGGTGAGACCATGGAGCAAGACTTCCGTACGGCTTCCAGGAGATTCTGGTCCACCATCCGGCGCCTCAGGGGGAAAGGAGTGTGCTACCAACACTATCTATAGCGGGGACCGTGTGCTGTTGACCTCTACTCAGGACGTTGTGGATCGGTGGGCAGAATACTTCGAAGACCTCCTCAATCCCACCGACATGTCTTCCAATGAGGAAGCAGTCTGGGGACTTTGGGTTGGCCTCTCAAATCTCTCGTGCTGAGATCACTGAGGTGGTTAAAAAGCTCCTCTGTGGTAAGGCTCCAGGGGTGGATGAGATCCGCCCGGAGTTCCTTAAGGCTCTGGATGTTGTGGGGCTGCGTTGGCTGACACGGTCTGCAATATTGCGTGGACATCGGGGAGCAGTCCCACTGGATTGGCAGACCGGGGTGGTGATGCGGGTGTTGTACCGGTCTGTCGTGGTGAAGAGAGAGCTGAGTCAGAAGGCGAAGCTCTCGATTTACCGGTGGATCTACGTCCCTACCCTCACCTACGGTCATGAGCTTTGGGTGGTGACTGAAAGAACGAGATTGCGGATACAAGCGGCCGAAATGAGTTTCCTCTGAAGAGTGGCTGGGCTCTCCCTTAGAGATAGGGTGAGTAGCTCATTCATCCGGGAGGGGCTCGGAGTAGACCCGCTCCTCCTCCACATTGAGAGGTGCCAGTTGAGGTGGCTTGGGCATCTGGTCAGGTTGCCTCCTGGATGCCTCCCTGGTGAGGTTTTCCGGGCACGTCCAACCGGGAGGAGACCTAAAGGTAGACCCAGGACACGGTGGAGGGACTATGTCTCTCACTTGGCCAGGGAATGCCTTGGGATTCCCCCGGAGGAGCTGGCCCAAGTGGCTGGGGAGAGGGAAGTCTGGGCCTCTCGCCTTAGGCTACTGCCTCCGCGACCCGACTTCGGATAAGCGGATGAAAATGGATGGATGGACGGGCGGACGGACACGCGCACAGATCTGTCCGTGAGTTCGGTCGATACAAACTAGAAAATAAATTACATGCAAAACCATCTTTGACCAGAATACAACCACGTCTCGAAATCTTTGTACTGCAGCCTTGCTTTGAGTGATGCAGCCAGTGATGCCTGGTGGTTGAACATGTTTTATTCCTGAATAAGAACGTTGTGAAGTTACCTGAGCAGGACCCTAGAGGAGCCAGTCCGTGGGATGCTCTGTGATCCAGAGCACTAAACCATTTCTTCTGTTGTCTTTCTCCATCTGGTTCTCCCTCCTCTCCCGTGTGACAGATTCATCTCCCTTCCTAACGGGGTCCTCCAGATCCTGGAGGTGACCAAGGAGGATGAAGGCTTCTACCGCTGTGCTGCATCCAACTCTGCCAGGAAGGACTTCAGTGATGAAGCCAGACTCAATGTCACCACAGGTGAGGATGAGGTCTCGTGGGTTTAATAGAGAGAGAATTGGTATGTGCCCGCACGCACAGCAGTAGCTCAGGAGGTAGAGCGGGTTATTGTAGCTACATCATAGCTCATCCTCACCAGCATGTGGATGTGTGTGTGAGTGGGTGAATGAAGAACTGTTTTATGATGTGCCTTGGGGGGTTGTAGAACAGTAAGACACACACACACACACACACCCACACGTGTGTTTCAGCCTAATGGCGGAGAGATTTTTAATGTGTCCCTGAAATAAAACATTGATCTGACGTCTGTCAGGTTTGTTTCAGTGGCAGCAAGATTCAGGACAGTCTTGGAGAAGAGCAGGCATGTTTGTTAGTTTCAGTCTGAACTTTACGTTGTATGAGGATGAAGCCACGATGCAAATGCCCCCCCAAAAAAAAGAAAAGAAAGAAACTTCTTGACAGGTAAAAGTTTTTGTTCGTGGGTACATTTATTGTCCTGATGATGCCTGACACATCATTTCTAATTAAAAGTCTTTTATTTTGTAAACTGGCACCTTTAGTCTCATTTTATGTAAAAAGCCTGTTTTTGCGTTTACATCGCTCGTCCTTCAATCGGCAGCATGTGGACAAGAACCTGACGATAGTCATAAGGCCACGAGCTTTATTCTCAATAAAGGTAAATATCAAACGTTTGCTGATTAAACACCAGTCACACTAACCTCTGCTTTAGATTCCTGAGTCACTGCGCTTCTGGGAAATCTTGACACGGCGAGAGAGCTAAATGAAAACAGAATGACTCGATCCATTTCAGAGTGACACCGAGGCTCCATGTTTTCAGACCGAAGCGTCTCTCCAGCCGCACAACCAGAAGGAAACTTGTTTCTGCGTCCTTCCTCTGGCGTTCGGCTGCTCGGTGATTATTTCACTGGAACATTCGTACATATTTAAGTTTACTGTTTGTGTGAAAAGCTTTAACGGGGCAACCCCAACAACCTGAAACATAAACTTGAAATATAAACTCAATATTTGATTCACCCTTTGAAAGAAAACAGGTTTTCTAGAAACTTTTCTGTATCTCAGCTCGCTGTTAAAGCTGCATTCCTTAATTTGGAAAACAAATTAGCTGAAAACGTTTTTTTTTTCATGCCTCTTAGCAACGTGCTAACATAGCATAGCTATAAATATATTGTGGAGATTCAAACAAACCCCCTAAAAAACGATTAAGCGGTTCTCTCACATTTGTCTGAAAGCCTCAGCTAATCGTTGCTGAAAGCAACGAGAACGTTCGTCGGTCTGGCCGAACTGCAGCATTTCCGCACTTCCCCATGACCTACATTTTTGTGCACGCACTCATTTTTCAGCAGAACACACACAACCGGAAGTGCGACGCTCAGCCGAACCGGAAATGAAATGTTCAGAAGTTCAGAAGAAGAAACAGCCGGCAGCTGCTAACATTCCCAAAAGGAAACATCACATTTTGACTTCAACCAACCAGGGTGAACAATGGCATCGAGTCTTAACAATGGCGGCAGTCACGCGGCCTGAAAATCGATGCTATGCTAAGGTTTGTATTTTTCTTTTGGCCAAATTATTCCTGCTCCGTGTCACAACGTCTTTGTTTTATTGTTTGTTAGAAAGATTGAACTGGATTATTGCGTTGTTTCATACGTGTGCACGTCACCTTCCCGTGTTAGCACTAATAGCATGCTATGCTAATGCTACCTAAACAGAAATGAATGTGAAATGTGACGCTATTAAAAAATAACCGGTGACAAACAGATCAGAACCAACTTAGTCATTCAAGTACTTTCCCTGTTAAAATCTTCACTTTTGTGTTTAGTAACAAACATTCAGCATCTTCTACTCACTCCTTCATAGCATGAGTAAAACAACATGACTGATCTGAGTGTAAATTTATGT
Organism: Nothobranchius furzeri; assembly: GCF_043380555.1. Lineage (NCBI taxonomy): Eukaryota > Metazoa > Chordata > Actinopteri > Cyprinodontiformes > Nothobranchiidae > Nothobranchius > Nothobranchius furzeri. Next base: position 75,190,056 of record NC_091749.1, read on the forward strand.
CTAACACGTTTTATAGAAAGAGTGTGCTTTTATGTCCAGCCGAGTCCTTATTTGTGCCAAGATGCTGCATGTGAGAACATAAATGTCTGCAGATTTCTCCAATTCTACTTATTTAAATGCAATTGCAGTAAAACAGTGACTGCAAATCTCTGCTGCATAGTTTATATAATTATTTTATCATTCCTTCATCCATCCACAGGTGTTCAGCAGAAGAAGGAACCACTTACATCACGTTACAATGTAAAGGAGCAAGAGGAGGAAATGTCTGAGAATGGGAAGGAATGCTGGGGGGGCCGAGACCCTCCAGGGTGCCAGGTCCCACACTTGCCCCAATAGGCACCCCGTTCCCAAAATCCAGTGAACAGAACACCTCAACACCCACAGCGACATACATGGTGATGTTTATTTGATGTGGACACAGCAATTACATCAGACAGTGTGTTAGCACAAGTGCTAACTTGCAACACTTGTCCAAAGGCACCTTTTGTAAAAAGTAGAACACATTTAAATAAGATACAAACAAATCAAAGAAATCAAAGAAAAACAGACTAAATTACAATTTCCAACATAAAAAAATAAATGGCAATTTAAGCAGCAGATTAAACGAGTTTAAAACTATTCGTGTGAACATCGTTGTTTTGGCTTTAGCCTTTTTTTGAGTCCTTTGTTAAAAACTTTACTGTCATTTTCTAGTTTTAGCTCAGTGGGTAGAGAGTTCCAGTTTGGCCCTTTACAGAAAGAACAGCCTGGCCAAAAGAAGTCTTGCACCAAGGGATGGGACAATCACCACATGTGGTAATTCAGTTTAATGCCAAAGTCACAGAAAATCTACTTCAGTCCTACAGCTTTGATGTTTTTATGGTTCATCACAGTGACACCCATCATATCAATCACTTTAAAGGCCCGCTTTAATCTGCAGGTCCTGCAAAAGCCAGACTGACCTACTAGGAGTCAGATAAGTAACTGAGGTTTACTGCGTGTAATCTCAGTCATTCATTTATAATGTGTTTACGGAACGCCGGGCCACTTTGCAGAGATCAATGGCAGGAGAGGTTGCGTGCACTCTTGCGTACAGATATGCACTTAGGAAATGAGCACTCCTTCAATCTGTAAAAATGTGCTTTGAATAAAATCCACAGTCACTGCAGCCCTCAGTCCAGTAACTGAAGCTATTCTGCAGGTTGACACATTGGGTTCGTTTTCAGCTCCTTCAACAGAATTATGTTGACTTTTCTTCTCCATCTCAGCCTTGTGGCTACAGTCTTTGTGCCGTCGTGTGTCTAAAACAAATCACCAGTTTCTTGGTGACAGTTCATTCCTGATTTTGCACGCTATATTTGTAGTTTGCTGCTGAAGGATCTTTTCAGGGATGCATCAGTAGCTGTGAATAATATTTCATCTTCATCTACAAATGTCTCAAAATAGAGGATTTGTTACGTTTTCCTACAGTTTCAAGTATGTGATCAAGCTGTTACTTAATACTAAAAAGCCAAATTTAGGGACACATTCATTAACAAATAAAGCCACTGGCAGATTTTTAAACACATATTTAGAAGCCATTCATGTGCATATTCAAAACAGGCAAAGCACTGATTTTGAATTGCATGGCGATTATATTTAGGTACTTTGAGATCTCTACCTGGAACCGTACGTGCTGGTAGGCAGCCATAATCCAAGTCTTCATTTGCATAAATACACTGCTCACAAAAAGTAAAGAAACACTTTAGATACATCAGATCTCAATATGAAGTTGGATATGTATACAAATAACGGCAGGGCAATGTCTTAGGAACAAAAGGATGCCGAGTCTTTTAATGGAAATAAAAGTTATCAGCCTGCAGAGGGCTCAATTCTGTAGACACCCTAAAATCGGAGTGAAATGAAGACGTGGCAGGCTAGTCCATTATTTCAAAAACTTAATTTCTGCAACTCAGATTGCTTTTGAGTATCTTGTGTGGCGCCCATGAGCTTGTGTGCATGCTTGACAACATCGGGGACTGCTCCTAATGAGACAAAGGTTCCTGAGCCTTTAGATGGTCTCTCAGTCTCGTTAAATGACTGAAATAAATGTAGTTTTGCACAGTATTCTAATGTTTCCAGCTTGACTTTGTGTGTTTTAGTAGCATTTCTGTTGCTGCTAATCTAGTAAAGGTTAAATAAATAAATAAAATCCTTTAAAATGACACTAGAAGAGGCACAAGCCTGATGGAGGACTTACATTTACTAACGTGGGTCAGACCCAACCACAGAAGAGCTGAAGCTGGGTGGTAAACACACACAGGTAGTTCTGATAACACCTGAGCTCCATGACGTCTGAGACGGATGCATCAGTGTTACAGCGGGGCTAAAGACATGATCAGAAACAGGTTACAGCTGGATGATCTAGGAAGGTAGAAGATCAGGACGTCTGAGCGGTGAACAGGTGAGCGGACCTTCGGGACGTCCCGCTGTCACGCTAAGAAGGACACGGCTGCAGATTCAGGCAGAAATAATTAGATTACTTGTAACTGAAAAAGCTGTTTTATTTATTTTATATTTTTTATTAATGTCACTATTTTAAACTGCATTATTCCCATCACTGCCAAGGACACAATGACAGAATTCTCTGTCCGGAGCCAGGATCGAACATGCAACCTTCCGTCTACTGGACAACCTGATCTACCCCCTGAGCTACTGCTGCCCTAATGTCATTAAAGGACCACTATGCAAACAGTGAGAACACAGGGTTACCAACCTGCTCCTCTACCTCTATCTATGGGTGTTCCTCACAGGTCGATGCTGGGCCCAGCCTTATTCAGAATATTAATAACATCGTTCATGCTGTTGACAGTTCTCATATGCAGTTATATGCAGACGACGCCATTTTATATTCATGCAGTTCTTCCTTGAACACAGCTTTGTACTCCTTGCAGCACAACTTTAATCATCTTCAACATGCCTTCTCCAACCTTCATCTTCATTTAAACACAGGTAAAACAAAGTTCATGATCTTCAACCATAACTTACCACCCTAGTGTTGTTTCCCTGGATGGAACAGAGCTACAGCTCGTCAGTTGCTATAAGTATCTGGGTATCTGGCTTGGCAGCACACTTTCATCTGACATTCACATGAATTCATTACTTTCTAAAGTCAGTCTAGAATTGGGTTTCTATAGCAACAGGTCATCCTTACTCGTTCTGCAACGCAAACCTTGGTCAACATGGCGATCCTTCCATCTTAGATTATGGTGACATCATTTATAGGACTGCTTCTAAAAACTTCTTCATAAACCCGATTATTTATCACTCAGCACCCCGTTTGGTCACTGGTGCCCCTTTCACTACTCATCATTGTGATCTGTACTCACTCGTTAACTGGCCATCCCTCCATTCCTGCAGGATGTTACATCGGTACCAGTTCATATACAAAACCATCATCGGTAGAACCGTCATATCTTCTCTCATTACTCATCACTTCCAACAACCAGCACCGTTTACCTTCCAGTAACTTCATCTCTGGTTATTCCCAACGCTCGCACCTCCTTTGGCTGCTCCTCATTCCAGTTTGCTGCTTCCAGTGACTGGAATGAGCTGCAGAAACCACTGAAGCTCACTGCCTACGTTCCATTATCTACCTTCAATAATTCATGGTGATCAATAGTTTCTGATCAGTGTTCCTGCTTCTGAGTATTAAAGACTGTCTTAGTCTGTTCTGACTGCTCGTACGTGTTATATATGAGAACAGTCCTTTGTCTTTATGGCTAACTGTTATTTTGTCTTGTATGTTTTTATCCCATCTGTTGTTCTTTGGTGTAAAGCTAACTGTGTGCTGCTGCCTCTTGGCCAGATCGGCGTTGTAAATGAGTGAGTTCTCAGCCCACAAATCAGGTTTAATAAATAAAAGAGCTTCCCTGTTGTGCTTACAGGCACCACGCATGCATTGAACCCAGTAGTCATTGTTGCACCGCCTCAGAACACCACAGTCCTGCTTGGTCACCTCGCTGTGATGGAGTGTATGGCACAAGGTCACCCAAAACCTCTAGTGTCCTGGAGCAGACAAGGTGAGCCTCATCAAGAGTCACCTTTTCCTCTTCACATTCCTTCCACTCTGAATTCTTCTGTTACCGTGTGCCTTTATCAGCCACCCTGACACACATGAACCTACGTCTGTCTTGATTTTAGAGATGAAGCTAAAACTCCCTCATCTTGCTGTGGCTGCTGCAGTCTTGTGCTGCATCTGAAATGTCTCCCTCCTTTACATTTTCTCTAGATGAAATTGTTTGTTGTCGGGCCACAGGCAACATTTTTCATTTGCATGTTTAGTCACTAATGTAGACAATGTAAAAGCTGTGATGGATCAACTAACCCTGAGAACAGAGACTGTCCATTAATGGCCAGCAATATTCCTCAGAGTTAGAGTGGATGAGCCTAATGTTCCAGTGAAAAGCCGTAGAGCCACCTGTTGGTCAGCCCGTGAGACTACACGTGAATCCCACTCTCTTTATTCTGTTGATCAGGTTTTAGAAACAGAGACCTGATCTGAGCTCGTGTCTACTGCTGTAGCATCCATAACCCTTCTCATACCTGCACCTTCATTTCCCCCTCCATCAGATGGAAAACCCATTTCCACCGATGTGATGGTCCTGGCAACAAACTTGGTGATCAGGGACACTCGGCGCCACCATGGTGGTGTCTACGTCTGCAGAGCTAACAAACCCAGGACCAGAGAGTTTGTCTTTGCTGCTGCGGAGCTCCATGTTCCGGGTAAGAGTCGCCTTGTGTTGTGTGGATGATGACATCACAGCATCTAGAGCAGTGTTATGAGGGAAGACTCATTATGGTGCCTTTGAAGGTCTAAGATAATGGAAAGATGGATGGATGGATGGATGGATGGATGGACGGACGGACGGACGGACGGATGGATGGATAGTTGGGTGGATGGATGGATGGATGGATGATGAATGGATGGATGTATGAATGGATAGTTGGATGGATGGATGGATGGATGGATGGATGAATGGATAGTTGGATGGATGGATAGTTGGATGGATGGATGGATGGATGGATGGATGGATGGATGGATGAATGGATAGTTGGATGGATGGATAGTTGGATGGATGGATGGATAGTTGGATTGATGAATGGATAGTTGGATGGATGGATGGATGGATGGATGAATGGATAGTTGGATGGATGGATGGATGAATGGATAGTTGGATGGATGGATAGTTGGATGGATGGATGGATAGTTGGATTGATGAATGGATAGTTGGATGGATGGATGGATGGATGGATGAATGGATAGTTGGATGGATGGATAGTTGGATGGATGGATGGATAGTTGGATTGATGAATGGATAGTTGGATGGATGGATGGATGGATGGATGGATGAATGGATAGTTGGATGGATGGATGGATGGATGGATGGATAGTTGGATGGATGGATGGATGGATGGATGGATGGATTAACAGCAGCAGCGTTGGAGTTGGTGCATGTGGCAGGGTGGACGCTGTGCACTAACAGTAGGCGTGGGGTAACGTTTTGCCTTCTTGCACCACTAGCCCCTCCAGTGATTGTTCAGCCCCCAGAGGCCATGTCACTCTCCAGAGGCAACACGGCACGGTTCCTGTGTAACAGTTCTGGAGAGCCTCTGCCCCTGCTGCACTGGCTGAAGAACGGTCAGCCCGTCAAGCCTTTCAGACGGTTGAAGATGCAAAGTCCTGGAGTCCTGCTCATCAATCAGCTGGCTCTGGAGGATGCAGGCTACTATCAGTGCATAGCTGACAACGGGCTCGGTACAGCCTGTGCCACTGCCAAGCTGACGGTCATCGTGCGAGAGGGCCTGCCCAGCCGTCCTCGGCACCTGTCTGCTACCCCGTACTCCAGCACCACTGCCCTGCTCGCCTGGGAGAAACCCGAGTATAACTCCGACCAAGTCATTGCCTATTCTGTGCACTGCCAACACCTTTCAGGTGGGTGTCCTTCAACAGGGCCAGGAATGAGCAGCTTCACCTGTAAATGAATGCATTAATTACCCATGCTTCCTTAGGCAATGACAACGTGGAGGATCGCTTTGCGATGAACAACGACACCACAAAGTATCTTGTCAAGGAGCTTTTTCCTCACACTGCCTACACTTTCTTTGTGGTGGCTTATTCTCCCATGGGAGCCAGTCCCCCATCACTGCCTGTCACTGTGGAGATGCTGGAGGATGGTGAGTGGATCAACTATTCCACAAACACGACACGACTGCACACAACAATCAGCCATGACAGCTGGAAATAAGGCAGGGCAGGGCTGGAGCTCCTGAGGACTCAGGGCTTATGAATGATCGGTGTCAGCAGATAGGAAGTCACTCTCTGAAGAGCCAGTTAAGCTTTTGCCGGAAGGCAAACCCCCACAAATCCAACTGAATCTTTATTTTTCTAATTTTGAGTCCGCTTCGGGCCGTTTGCTCATCGTTGTGCTCTGCTGCTCAGAAACTCTGGAGGTTTTTGTGTTCCCACAGTGCCAAGTGCCCCTCCTCAGCTGTCTGTGGCGAGCACGTCCCCCACCGACATCAGGCTGACGTGGCATCCGCCGTCCTCGCAGCAAAGCCGAGGAGCCCTGACCCGCTACCGCGTTGATTATGGTGCTCTGGATCAAAGTAAGTAACGTGCACCGGCCCAAAGCCTGAACCTGGTTAGGAACACTTGGTGTACTTTACATCTGTGGCAGATCTTAGTTTTCAGTCAGATAGCTTGTCTTGGTGTAATTGACCACTTGATAGATGATTTAGGAGAAAAACATAACCTTTAAGCTCCGCTTCTGCAGCATCGGCACCTAGCTAACAAGTGTGTCAGTTTATGTTGATTTAGCTGTGATTTTGATGGCAGGTGCTGTGGTCTCAGTGGAGGTTAGAGGGAATGAGACCAGCTTCACCCTGAGAGGGCTGCAGCCGAACCAGATGTACCGTCTGAGGATAGCAGCAGGAACCGGCGTCGGCTTCGGCATTCCCTCTGAGTGGGTTCAGCACCAAACTTTAGCCCGCTACAACGACAGCGACCGCAGCATGGGTAAGACTTGTGAATTACTCTAGGCCTTTTGTTAGAAAGAAAGAAAGAAAGAAAGAAAGAAAGAAAGAAAGAAAGAAAGAAAGAAAGATATATAACAAGATAAAATCACAAGGCGGCTCACTAAAACAAAAGTGTAAAAAAGAAAAAAAAAGATTTAAAATATGTTTAAAATGAGAAAAATTTAAAATTGTGATTAAAAATGTAAGCAAAGGGAGAGAGAAAATGCACAGGAGAGAGGGAAATCAGTGGATCCTGAGGAGTGCAGAACAAGGAGAAGGTCAGTCAAAAGTCAGCCTGAACAAGTGAGTTTAAAGGAGACCACTGAGTCCACTGATCTCAGGCTCAGGGGGAGAGAGGTCCAGAGTCTGGGGGCCACAGCAGCAGATGATCTGTCACCTTTGACCTTTAGCCTGGTGCTGCACAACCAGTAGGCTTTGATCACTGGACCTCAGGGACCTGCTGGGGGTGTAGGGACTAAGAAGATCACCAATGTAAGATGGTGCTTGTCCATGTAAGGCCCTATAGACCAGAACCAGGATCTTGAAATGAACCCTGAAGGTGACTGGCAGCCAGTGAAGCTGGAGGAGAAGCGGGGTGATGTGGGTGTGTTTGGAGGACTTGGTCAGAAGCCGAGCACAGGCGTTCTGAACCACCTGTAGACGGTTCAGGGAGGTTCTGCTCAGACACGTGAAAAGAGAGTTACAGTAGTCTAAGCGTGAGGAGATGAAGGTGTGGAGAACTGTCTCAAGTTCAGAGCGGGACAGAATGGGACTCAGCTTAGCAACGTTCCTGAGATGGAAGAAGGAAGAGCCAACAAGAGAACTGACATGAGAATCCAGGGTGAGAGCTGGGTCAAAGGTCACACCAAGATTCCTGACAGAAGGTTTGGTGTGGGAAGCAAGCTGACCAAGAGAGTCTCTGACTTTGGGAACCAGCTTGTCTGGGGCACAGATGAGGATCTCAGTCTGATCTTCATTCAGCTGAAGAAAGCTCCCACCATCCAGGTTCTGATAGAGTCTAAGCAGGTGTGTAACAGCTGCAGCTTAGACATCTCATGGGGCTTAAAGGAGATGTACAGTTGGATGTCATCCACGTTAGGGTTTTGAGCTAAGAGCTATTTTTGTGTTTAAGGATGTTTCGTTAGAGTTTTGATCTCTTGGTCAGTCTTTCAGTGCTCTGTGGTGGAGAGCCGTGGGCCTGGTAACCAGTTGAACTCAGCTGTTGGTGTTTAGTGGTTTTTGAGTCGTTAGTTAAACCAGATAGTTTCCAGTTTCCTCCCGTTTGACAACAGGGCGGCCTCTCAGTGGCTCATTCAGCAAAAACTCCTGTAGATAGTTTTTGTACATTAAACATGCGAACCATCTTTAGACTCCCACTTTATACAGTTCCCTCACCCTCCTAGACCTCCAGAGGGAAGGAACATCTCCTTATATCTGAAAAGACATTTGACCTGTTTGGGTTGCCGGGTCTGGCTCGGGGGAAATGCAGAAACAAGACTTTTGCTGACTTTAGCGTGTTGTTTGGAGCGTGAGGATCCGAACGTTTGGATAGATGATGCTGTGTCAGCTGAAGTCCTGCTGCCTTCTGAAACGGAACAGAAGTCCATGTCCATGTGGTTTGATCACCAGGTTTCTTCCTGTCAGAGTTCTGATTCACATCTCTGGACCGTTAGTGGAAATCTGATGAGGAACAGATTACGTGTGCTGTGAGTTAGACCTGAAAGCAGAGGTGCAGGCATGTAAGCCCGTCTGTTGCTGACAGCTTTGTGAAGGTCTTCAGTTTGTTGTTCTGACAGGAGTAACAGGCTGGGAGCCACCATCAGGCCACCTTCTCAGAGCAGCTTTTCATCATTACTACATTACAGTAAACTTCACTTTTTATGGATATTCTTGAAGAACCTTGGACATTCCAACCAGACGTGCCATGCAGCTCATTCCCCCGCAAATGACCAGTTGGTGTGGAGCTCATGGAGAACTTCTTCAAGGCGTCTAACACCTGACAGCCATGTTTTAATGAGTGTGTCCGATTACGATGGTTCAGCCTGAGTGTTCAGGCAGGCAGGCTGAACATGAAAATAGTCTCCTACACCTATCTCCTGCAGTAGCTTCTGATAGAAACAGACGGTGAGACTCTAGGATTGGAAAAGCCTGACAGATCTACGTCACCCTCTTGTGTTAAGCCCTCTCCTCACGTGGATCAGCTCTAGTTCCTGAAGCAGGCACATTGAGCCACAGCTGTGAGGGAAACCAAACAGAACCTGGAAATGACCCAAACAGCTTCACAATCCTTCGCTTTGGAGTTTACTCATAATATTAATAGCAGGACAGAATAAACAGAACCAAGCTGCCACTGAGCTGTTGGTGTAAAACCCAAAGGTGCTGCGCTGGAGTCATGTCCATAACTGTTGTACGACGCTGTTGATGAATCCGATTGAAACCATTCTCACCGGTCGTCCTACATTCAGACCACAGAAACGGACCAGACCATCTCAAGTGCACGTCTGGGTGTTTGTGTTGATTCTAAGTTTGTTTTTGCTTCTTTCAGTGATTTTTGCTCCAACGGAGCTGAAGGTCAGACCCAGAGAGAATATGATCAATGTGACGTGGCAGCCATCACCAAATCATGCCCTGATTTCTGGCTACAAGCTGTCCTACCAAGAGGCAGAGGCCGACGAGTCCTTTGATGGAAAAAGGTCCCAGTATGCCCACACCATCAGGCTACGGAAGAAGGCTAGGCATCATTTGCTCACCGGTCTGGGTAAGCTGGCTTCATCTGACAATCTGCCACTATTTTATTTTTATCTGCAGTCCTGCCGGGGGTTTAATGCTTTTTAACTGGTGTCTTTGGCTAATTCATCCATCTAATTCATCCTTCCATCCATTCTGTTCACTTAAGAAATATCTCCAAACTGTGAATGTTGGTGTCAAAACATGAGTCAGTCTCTCTGGGTGGAGCAGGCGCTAAAGAAGGCTAAATGTATTTTGGGTCAGCCTCTCCGTGCGCTACACTCGTGCCCTCAGGGCGTCGTTTTTATGAACCTACTCGGAAAACAAATCAGTTCCTGATTTGTTTTCCGAGTAGGAGCCCGTTGTGAGGGCGACTCGTCTCTAGGGCTTTATGTTTAATGTAATGTTGGTAGGGACCCATTAATTGATTGATTGATTGATTGATTGATTGGTTTTATATATTTTTATGGTTTTATGGTTTTTATGGTATGCTACAAGTAAATTGCCATTTGGGACCAATAAAGTTTTCTGAATCTGAATCTCTACATGGTCAAGCTCCTCCTTATATTACTGACCTGTTAAAGCCTTATGCTCCAACCTGAGCCCTCAGGTCCACCCACCAGAACCTTCTAGAAGATCCAAAGTCCAGGTGATCTCTCCTTCCAGACTGTTGCACCCCGACTCTGGAATGATCTTCCTTTATCCTTACGCAGCCTGGACAGTCTGGACACTTTTAAAAAACAGCTGAAGACCTTTTATTTAAAGCTGCTTTCACCTAAATCTTTAATTTTTTTATTTTTAATTCAAATGTTTAATCTTTCATCTGTTTATGAAATTTTATAATTTTATGATATTTTTCTGTTAATCTATTTCTGTTTTGAGATCATTATGGTTTTATGACTTTCTTTTCTTTTCTTCTGATCTACTGTATGTGAAGCACTTTGTGATTCGACGTCTGTGTGCTGTAGAAATAAAATGTACTTGCTGCGTACTCGCTTACGTAAAAGTTTCCTACAGCAGAAAAACCAGCAGATTCCAGTAACTTACTCGCAGCCTTCACTCTGGATGCAGTTTTTCTTTTCAGACAAAATATTGTAATAATTCTGATTTAAAAAATAAACATTGGTAGAAAATGTAATAACAAATGAGACGGTTAGATTACAGAGGAACAGATTTGGAAGAGGTCTTCGTTGTTTCAGCTCCTGACCGACAGTATGAGGTGAGAGTTTGGGCATTCAACAAGCAGGTGGACGGGGCAGCTGCCGTGTGGAAGGGAAGGACGGACAAGGCTACTAAATGTGAGACTCCTTTTGCAGTACATGGCATGAGCAGCTTCTCAATGTCTGGATGTTGACCAGGATGTTAAATTAATGTCGTGCTAACTCGTGTTCCAGTGCCTCCAACAGTCGGTCACCCTCCTCCGATCCCCCCGAGCACCATCCAAGCCACATCCAACAGCTCCACATCCATCTGGCTCCGCTGGGAGAAACCGCGGTTCAGCAACATACGCATCATCAACTACACGGTGCGCTGCAGCCCGTCGGGAACCACCAACGCATCCCTTGTCACCTATCACACCAGGTAAGATGGTTAGAATTTGATGATATTTGTGATTTCGATCCTCTGACTTGGGTGGAAAACGCTGGCGGATCTCTTCACAACTCCTCTTGGGTCTGTTTAAACACAAAGGTTCTCTGATATAAATGATGGAGGTAGAGTCATTTCACCCTGTTCTAGAGATTATGCTCTGTTAGGAAGTCTGATCATATGTGTCTTCACTGATGTTGATGTGTTCTGGCAGCCATCTTGGATTGTACTCATTATAAAATGTAACTGGCTATAGAAACAATGATCCATCCATCCATTTTCGGCCGGTTATCTGAGGCTGGGTCGTGGGGGCAGTAGCCTAAGCAGGAAGGCCCAGACTTCCCTCTCTCCAGCCACTTGGACCAGCTCCTCCAGGGTAATCCTAAGACATTCCCTGGCCAGCCATGAGACCTAGTCCCTCCAGCATGTCCTGGGTCTTCCTTTAGACCATCTCCTGGTTGGACATGCCTGGAAAACTTCACCAGGGAGGCATCCTAACTAGATACCCGAGCCACCTCAACTGGCTCCTCACGATGTGGAGGAGCAGCGGGTCTACTCCGAGCCCCTCCCGGACGACTGAGCTTCTCATTCTATCTCTATGGGAGAGCCCAGCCACTCTGTGGAGAAAACTCATTTCAGCCGCTTGTGATCTCGTTCTTACGGTCGCTACCCAAAGCTCATGACCATAGGTGAGGGTAGGAACGTAGATCCACCGGTAGCCTTCTGACTCAGCTCTCTCTTCACCACGACAGACCGGTACAACGCCCGCATCACTGCAGATGCAGCACCAATCCGCCTATCGATCCCACGCTCCATCTTTCCCTCACTCGTGAACAAGACCCCGAGATACTTAGACTCCTCCACTTGGGGCAGGACCTCATCCCTGACCCGGAGAAGGCTTTCTACCCTTTTCTGACTCGGATTTAGAGGAGCTGATTCTTATCTCAGCTGGGAGGTGGGAATTAAATTTTCTTCTGACAAGAGACTCCGCCAGACGTTCCCAGCAGACCCTCACAGTACATTCAGCCCTGCTAGGTTTGAGCGGTGTCCTCCCCCACCATCAAAACCAACTGGTCAGTTGGCAGCTGTTCCCCTCTCTTCACCTGAGTGTCCAAGACACAGATGACAACAAAGTCGATCATCGAGCTGCGGCCTAAGGTATCCTGGTGCCAAGAGCACATATGGACACCTTTATGTCTGAACAGGATGTTCATTATGGACACTCCATGACTGGCACAGAAGTCCAATAACAAAGCAGGTTCTGGAGAGGAGGGTCTGTCGGATTGTTGAACCTCAGATTCAGGAGGAGCAATGTGGTTTTGGTCCTGGCCGTGGAACACTGGACCAGCTCTATACCCTTAGGGGATCCTGGAGGGTGCGTGGGAATTTGCCCAACCCGTCTACATGTGTTTCGTGGATTTGGAGAAGGCGTTTGACCGCGACCCTCGGGGGGCCCTGTGGGGGGTACTCCGGGAGTATGTGTCATCAGACCCTTTGATACGGGCTTTTTGGATTTCTGTATGACCGGTGTTGGAGCTTGGTCCGTATTGCAACCACTGCGAGTGAGTTGAGCTTGAGAGTTGAGCTTGAGAGTTGAGTTGAGAGTTGGACTCTGCCAAGGCATTTTGTCACCGATTCTGTTCATAACCTTTATGGACAGGATTTCTAGGTGCAGCCAAGGGAGGGCATCCGTTTTGGTGGCCTGAGGATCAGGTCTCTGCTTTTTGCAGATGATGTGGTCCTGTTGGCTTCATCAGAACGTGATCTTCAGCTTTCGCTGGAGCGGTTCACAGCCGAGTGTGAAGCAGCTGGGATGAGAATCAGCTCCTCTAAATCTGAGACCATGGTCTTGATTCAGAAAAGGGTAGAATGCCTTCTCCGGGTCAGGGATGAGGTCCTGCCCCAAGTGGAGGAGTTTAAGTATCTCGGGGTCTTGTTCACGAGTGAGGGAAAGCTGGAGCGTGAGATCGATAGGTGGATTGGTGCTGCATCTGCAGTGATGCGGGTGTTGTACTGTTCTGAGCCGGTAGGCAAAACTCTCAAGTTTCTGGTTGATCTGTGTTCCAGCCGTCACTGATGGTCTTGAGCTTTGGGTAGTGACCGAAGGAACGAGATCGCGAGTACAAGCAAAAGGAGTTTTCTCTGCAGGGTCGCTGGACTCTCCCTTATAGATAGGGTAAAATGCGCATTCATCCAGGAGGGGCTTGGAGTAGACCTGCTGCTCCTCCATGTCGAGAGGAGCCAGTTGAGGTGGCTCGGGCATCTGGTCCATGGAGAGGTTCTCTGGCCAACTAGGGGGAGACCCAAGGGAAGACCCAGAACTTGCTGGAGGAACTAAGTCTCTCGGCTGGCCAGGGAATACTTTAGGATTTCCCCGGAGGAGCTAGCCCAAGTAGCTGGGGAGAGGGATGTATGGGTGTCCCAACTCCAGATAAGCAGCTGAAAATGGATGGATGGAAATATGACTTTATTGATCCTACAATGTCAGGATAGATCCTCCAGCTCAGGAAAGATAGCATTTTTTCACAGTTGATGTTGAGGTTAGAAAGAAAAAGGGAATATAATTCACCTTTTTAATGTACAAACTGACAAAACTCCATTGAACAAGCAGATGTGTTTGAGTTGAATGTCAAACAAATGCCCACACTCAGAGGACACCTTTGGTATTGCAGTTCTGCTCTGGAGATCCTGCTTGGAGGACTGAAGCCTTTCACTCGCTATGAGCTGGCGGTTCAGTCTAATGGGGTGGATGCTGCGGGACCTTTCAGTGGAACCGTGGAGGAGCCCACTCTGCCTGACCGTGAGTTTCCCCTCCACAGGATCTCCTCTGAAGATAAAAGCTGCACACGCACGCACGCACACACGCACACACACACGCACACACGCACACACGCACACACACACACACACACACACACATACACACACACACACACATACACACACACACACACACACGCACGCACGCACACACACACACACACACACACACACACACACACACACACACACACACACACACACACACACACACACACACACACAAGGCCCCAGCACAGAACCTTGTGGGACACCAGGGGTAAGAGAGGTGGTGGAGGACCTAAACTTGGAGACGGCCACAGAAAAGGAGCGCTCAGAGAGATAAGAGGAGAACACTCCAGAGCAGATCCTGATAGGTCTACCCAGTCTCTCAGCCTCTCCAGTAGCAGGTGATGGTCAACAGTGTCAAAGGCTGCAGTCAGGTCCAGCAGGACCAGAACAGAACAGTCCCCTGCATCACTGTGAGTCAGAAGGTCATTAGAGACCCTAAGAAGAGCTGTTTCAGTAGAATGAGCTCTACGAAAACCTGACTGGAAGCTATCATAGATGTTATGTTCATCAAGAGCAGCTGTGAGTTGTTTAGCCACAACCTTTTCCAAGATCTTGGAGATGAACGGAGGTTTAGAGATGGGTCTGAAGCTGCTATGGAGAGAGGGGTCGAGACTCGGTTTTTTAAGAAGCGGGTGGATTACAGCGTTCTTCAAAGTAAGCAGGGACCTGACCAGAGACCAGAGAAGCATTAATTATAGAGAGCACGCTGGGACTGATGGACTGATTAGATGCAGCAGATGGACGTGGAGATGGGTTTTCTTCCACAAGCGCTCAATTTTTCTGCATTGGCGCTTTAGGCTACGAAGGCTGTCATTAAACCAGGGAGTAGGGTTCACTGCAGAACCTGGAGCCTTGTGTTCCACAAAATAAATAATGAACAAGAATCTGCTTCTAGACCTGCAGAAGGAGAGAAGAAAAAATGGGACACAACAACAATACATCAGGAGCAAGCTATCACTGCGTCAGCCTGATGATGAAATATATAAACAACATTTTTTAACTGAACAATCACACGATAGTAAATCACAATGCATTTAGTGCCAACCACAGCCTTAAGACATGTGTTGAACGTGCCCAAGTCCATACTTATGAGAGCGCCATGTGAGCACCTGTGTGTGTACACGCCCTAACCCATGCTCACACATGCACATACAACCCAAGACTTACAAAAATGCACGCTGGACACCCACTCATGCTCCCCATACACACCCTATTCACTCTGGTCCCAGTACTGCTGCACATGGGGTACAACCATCACCGGTTACCAGAGTTTGACCCTTTCTGCTGGGGTGCTGATGAGCAGGCTCCCCCGGCCAACGCTGAGCACAGCAACCCACCACCCCAGACCCCAACCAGACGGCCAGATCTCCCTCCTAGCCTCCAGCCCCAGGAAGCCAAGCGACAACAGAGGTGGCTAAGACCCCCTAGTCTCCCTCCCCGTACTACAATATAGTGTGTTGATGAGGTGTATTCCATGGCTGTGGTGAGCGGGCAGTGCGGGCATTGCCTGGCCTATGCCAGCTGATGCCACCGCACCACCCCACTTGAACCCACAGCCCTCGGTGTCTAAGTGTGGTTTAAAATTGGAAGTGGGCACCGGCACTCAGGAGGAGGCTGAGATATCCCCCTGCCAAATGCCGTTGAATGTGCTCACTCCCAAGGCCCTAAGTGTGTGTTTGTGCGGAATGTCGTCAGTGGAAGTGTTTAAGGTGCAAATAAAATTGGGGGGCAGGTTGCCACAGGAATGCAGAAATGGGGTCCATACCCGCACTCCCTGTCTTGCCCACCCCCCAAGGACCTATGTGCATGTTTGTGTGATGTGAGGGAGCAGGAGGAGAAAAATATACGGGGATGGGGAGGAATGGCTGGTTGGGCTTAGCCCTCCAGGGAGCCAGCTCCCCCACTGGCCCCAATAGGCACCTCTGTTGTCAACATGCCACCTAGGGCATGGAGACCCCAGCCCATCCTGCCAGGGCCCAAAGCAGCAGCATAACAGAGCCTCACGGAATCTGAGGGCGCCAACCCAGCCCCACCCCAGCAGAATATCTACGCCCATCCCTGCATTTGCACAACTTCCACACTATAAAAATCTATAAAAGCTGTGCTCTCATTAAGAAAACGAGAAGGTTCAGATCCATTCGGACCAGAACCTCTCGCCACAAAAACAGTTTCTTCCCCTCTGCAGTTGGACTTTTGAATGAAAATCCTAGGGCAGCCCACTCAAGTTGATTGGTCCCAGTCACGTGACCCGATGCTGTGCTTGAACCATTCAACAAACACTCAGATTAGTACCTACACGGAGTAGATAGCTGCTTCTCTAATTCTTGCCACTTTTTACATTAATAATTTTATCATGAGTGTTTTATTAGTTCTTATATTTGCTTATCTCTTAATTATTTTTTTTTCTATCTTACCTTCTGCACCAAAATACCGCAGCAATTTCCTAATATTGGGACTTGGCACACATATGGCAATAAAAACTTCTGATTCTGAGAACTAACCATACAGCGAGCAGGAGGTGGGGACGCAGAAACTGACAAGTTAAAGAAAATGCAATGGTGATCTGAAATATAAACGTCCTCAGGACAAACACTGTCAGCGTTTAGACTCAGGGTAAAAACAAGGTCTAGAGTGTGCCCCCTGGTGTGTGTGGGGCCAGAAACATGCTGGGTAAAGCTGAAGGAGTCCATGAGGCTGGAGAAATTCATGGCAAAGAGATCGGAGGGATCATCAACGTGGATGTTAAAGCCACCAACAATCACCAGTCTGGACAGCTTCACAGTGGAGGATAGGAAGTCACTAAACTCCTGAAGGAAAGAACTGTTTGGACCAGGTGGACGATAGACCACAGCACAGTAGAACGGGTCCTTACGCCCGACTTTAATCAGCTGCAGTTCAAAGGAAGCAAAGTGACCAGAGGTTGTAGAGCTACGTGGAAGATGGTCTCTGAAAACAACAGCTAGGCCTCCACCACGACCAGAACCCCGGGGCTGGCTAAGAAAAGAATAACCACTCGGGCAGAGTTCAATCAGAGCAGAATAATCAGATGTTTGCTGCCAAACTTCAGTCAGAAACAGAAAATCCAGGTTTTTAGAGAGAATTAGATCATTGAGCAGGAAGGACTTATTGTTAACAGAGCGGGTATTTAATAGAGCCATGCTGAGTGAGGTGGAGGAATCAGAAACTACAGAACCAGCTGGAGTTAGTGGACGTAAATTAGCAGGGTTAGATCCATGGTGTTTATAAAAACCACTTATGGAGGGAACAGGAGGAGAAACCACTGAGGAATGAGGATAAACTGACCTTAAAAAACTTGGACGGATGAACCGCGTCGCAACACGGCCTGGCGGGAATGCGGAAGTGGCGCTCAGGTCACCAAACAAAGGAAGAGAAGCTAGAAGCATAAACAAGTGCGTGTACACACACAGGTGCTCTCACGCAGCCTTAAGGCTGTGGTGGGCACTTAATGCACTGTGATTTATTATCGTGATTGTTCAGTTAAACTATGTTGATTATATACTTCTTCATCAAGTTGACGCAGTGATAGCTTGATCTTGTAGTATTGTTGTGTCCCTTTTTTTCTATTTCTTTTCTTGTCTCTTTCTGCAGGTCTAGAAGCAGACTCTTGTTCATTATTGTTTATTTTTGTGGACCCCCCCCCCCCCCACCACCACCACCACCACCTTTTGTCTCTTCCTTTCCTTTCTCTTTCACCTCTGTCTCCGTGTCTGGTCGGAATTACAAAGCATCAAAAAACAATAACAATAAAGTTTTAAGTATCAGGCGTGACATTAAAAGCAGACGCTGTGATGCTCCACCTGAGAGTAAATCTGTAAGGCTTGCTACCAGCATTCAGACATCAATTCTGCTTGCTTCACAGCCAGACGGGACACACACACACACACACACACACACACACACACACACACACACAAAGAGAAGTCTTATACTCACCTGGATTCCTGCTCGTTTACCTCTTTTCCTCCGACGTTTTCCTGGGATCAGTAAAACATCGCTGGAGGCGTTCAGGTAGGAATCAGCATTTGGCTCCGGGCCAGCTCGCCGCTCACGTAAACAAGCAGAGAGGTAAATCCTCGGTGCATCGTGAGCAGTCGCAGACAAACTGAAGAACAAAAGATCCTGGCGATCATAGCAGATGGTAGCCGGCACAGTACCGAAGAGGATCGCGGACAGAAGGGGGGCGGAAAGGTTAGTAGAGATAAGTTTGAAAACGTGCCCGGTGACCACGGCTAAACCAATCACAGGCGCCATCTTGTTACCGACGCTGAAGCGGAAGAGGGTAGAGATGTGTGTTAGAATAGTCTGTGGACGTTTTACAGATGTGATACTTTAATAATCGTATTTCTGGCTACACACTACAGGCTAATCCTGTGCAAAGCAAAATCTAGAAGAGATCTTCATGTTTTAAAGCTCATATTCATACCTGTGACTGTTTGCTGCAGGATATTTTACATGCTGGTGACTATCAGCTCACTCACTCTGTTGGCTGGCCTGTAGCAACAGGATGCTAAAACTGCTGTAGTCGAGCGCTCAGGTGTTAGGATGGCTCCTGCATTGGACAGCAGCTCGGATTGGGCCCTCAGGTGTGGTTGGTGAATGGTATCGTTGTTATTAGAGTGGTTCAATCCTCACACTATCCACTAGTTGCATCATCACCTCAGCCCTTGCCCCTCCTGCCAGTACCCTGGTTGCTCCTCATGTCCTGTACCCAGGTGGCAGCAAGCGACACAAGGATGCAGATAGCTGTCACACAGCAGACACCCCCCTCCACCCCACCCCACCGAGACAATGTAGGCTCTGCAGCTGTGAGGCCTCGTTTCTGGGCTCTAATGACTGACCCGATCCAGCTCTCTCCCTCAGGGCCCTCCACACCACCCGAGGAACTGCAGCTGAGTACGCTGGACCCATCTTCTGTGCTGGTGAGCTGGCGCCCTCCACTGGAACCCAATGGTATCATCGTCAGCTACAGGATTTTGTACAGCATCAAGCTCAGTGAGCCGGAGCACTTATGGAAAAATCTCTCAGAGGATGGTAAGTTTTCCTTTTGGAAACCTGCAGACTGGTGTCTAATTCTTGTCTTGTGGTAAGTCATGTGTTCATTACAGAACCCCGTCTCTCTCAGGTGGTGTTAGGAGCGTGGCGGTCCGTGGTTTGTCCAGTGGGACTCGTTACTTCTTTAAACTGGGAGCTTCTACAGAAGTTGGGCCTGGACCCTTTTCACCTGTAAAAGACGTTCAAACTCCTCTGCCCAAATATGGTGTGTCAAGAGACTTTATATTGCATTTATCAACACAAACAAAACATACCTTTATTTAAAGCATTTAAAGCTGAATCATCAGAAAATACAAATATATTGAGGATGACCAAACCTTTTGCCTCCCAAAGGCGCGCCTGTGCACTCAGGGTGACTAAACACAGATTTCCAGGTTATTCCATTAGTCGCAGGACCTTTATCAGCATCTTTTTTAGATTTAAACTACAATGAAATGAAAGTAAAGTAACAGTAACTGACTGTTTGTCTCCATCCCATGTGCTCCATCTGAGCTGCCAGTGAACGTGTGTGTGTGTGTGTGTGTGTGTGTGTGTGGGGGGGGGGGGGGGGGGGGGGGGGGGGCTGCCATCTGCTTTTTCTCTGCTCCTGATCCACAATGCCAGGTGTGAATGAATATCAGTGAAGGTCTGCTTGCTCAGGTTGATTCAGTGTAAAGGTCCTCCTGCTCGTGGAACCGTTTGGGCCCACCAGGGGCTTTAGTGGGCTGGGTCTGGACTAGTGTGGGCAGGAGAACCCACACTTACCCCTGAGTTCACCCACTAGGATCTTGTGTATGGCTGCATGAATGGGGCCCATATGCTTTCCCACATTTCCCCATTTTGATGTAGTGAAGGACAACCCACAGATGAATCTGCCCAAAGGCACCCCATGCTGAGCCCTCGTGGGTTGCCCTGGACCACCTAATGGATGTTTGCACCTAACGTTGGTTATTTCTGTGGGGTCTACCCAGAACCCGAACCCGAACCCATGTCAGCACATGTAGGGAGTCCAGGAAAACCAACAAACCTTTAAGAAAACGAGTTTTTCCTTTAAAAAGACGATGCATAATGTAGACACTTAAAATGAATAGATGTCAAATATTTCAGCATTGAACAAAATAAAACAGAAATGTGACCCAACTGTAGATGAGGTGTTAGAGCGATGCTTAGTGGTTGTACGGGTAGGGCAGCAGCTCAGGATAATGGGTGGGTTCAAAACTGCTGTTTAAATCTGTTATTCTGTGTATGCAGGGCGGGAAGCCCACACATGCCACGGTACCACCGTGAAATGCACAAGGGCTCCACAGTGATGGGCCAAACTGGGGCCACAGGGGGCAGCCCACATATGCAGACCAAGCCCCACTTGGCCCCTAAGTGGCCCCAAATGATGGGATTTGCAATGAGCCCACATTTCACCACAGCTGTGAGTCCGAGTGTGGCCAACCCTTTGTGGGCCAAGTCTTTGCCCAGAGGGATCCCACATGGGGGCACAAATGGGCGTTTGCTCGGTTACATTACAGAACATGCTGGAAGTCCTTAGCTGTTCTTTAGTTGAGAGCTGTGACAAGTTTATAATAATATGAGGTAAGTGATCTGAGATTAAAGAACAAAACTTTAACATCTGTTTCCAGAACTGGACATCCAGGCGGTCACGGGCATCATCTTTGGTGTGTGCTTGGGGCTGATATGCATCCTTCTCTGCATGTGCTACAGTTTCCGTAGTAACAAGAGCAGGTGAGACGTCAGCATACCTGGAATAAGTACCATCATTATGTTTTTTATCCACTGTGTTCTTTAAAATGTCCCCTCGCTAATAAAAAGTCAGCTCCAATAAATACAACATTGTTTTTTCCTTTTCTAACCGTGTCTTTGATCCAACCAGGGAGGCGTCTGTGGGTCTGAGCTCCACAGCGGCTGCATACAGGAAAGGTGGCTTCCCCGTTCCCGCCGATGTGCCAGACGGTGGTGATAGTCACGAGCTGGAGACGCTGGTGCCTCCGGGAAGCCACGGCTCAGGTCAGCAGGCAGCAGAGGACGCAGAGGCCCAGAGTCTGATGGCGAGCACCTCTCTGGGGGAGGGGGAGGACACCCCTGCACCTGAACCCAAGGTCAAAACCTGCAAGGGGAATGCTCATTTCCACACGGGCCACTGGTATTTTGAGCCTTTTGTGTGTGTTAATGGAAGAAAGCAGTGCTCGTTTTAACTGCTCCACTTTGTTGTTTCCTCAGCAGGTTGTCTGGAACGGCTCAGTAAGTCACAACTGGGTCAACAGGATCACGACCTACAGAGACACCATAACAGAAGATTCACCAGCGATGACTAACGGCGCTCTAAAGACGGGTTTCACTGCCAACGGCACGGTAACCATCTTTTTATCAGCCTGTTTCAGTAGACGACGCTGCCTAAACTAAGACAACGACTCAGAGATGATTAAGAAAAGGAAACGTCTCCTGGTGTTTAAAATGGCTTCCTGTGTGAAGACGATGGTGCCGCCTGTTGCAGCAGCTCTCGTCTCTTTTCTCCTTCCTGTTTGCTTGTCTTGTGCTGCGTGTTCTTAGCGCCCCTCACCGCACCATCCACAGGACTACCTCTGTGTTGGGAACGCTCTGGGAAGTTCCTCCAGCACCAGAGCTGTTTGGACACCGGCACTCTTCCACACGGAAAAGGCTCCAGGCAGGAGAGGAAACATTTTACCTCCGTGGTTATGGGAAATGTCCATTCGCTGCCCAGTAGGACTGACAAGCTCACAGCGCTGCTGCAGCAGGACTACTGCTGGGTTTCACTCACGCGACGTCTGCAGCCGCACCAAACTCAAGCGGGGGCAGGAAGTGCGTTGCTCCACGACTAAACAGAAATACAACACGACGCGATGGACGAACGCCATTTTACTGAGTCTTTAAAGGAGCTGGCACAGACGCGATGTCATCTTCTTCTAGGTTATGAGTCGCACTTTTCATTCCCTGTGGAGGATTTAGCCGGCGCTGCAGCGATCGGCAACAAGCCGCCTTGTGCTGCCGTCCTCGGATCACGCTGCAAACCAAATGAAAGCCTTTTACTCGCCTGGAGGCTGTTCAGTGATCCAGAGAAGCTTTAAATGACCCTCGTCTTGTTTTTGCTCTGTAGTTCATTTTAACCCATTAGCTCATGATGATGTAAGCGGGTGATGTGTTGTGTGCATGTGCTGCGAACCCTGAGCCTTACTGAGGCGGGGCTCTTACCCTCAGTCTCTCCAGCGGTTTTTGGGGCCTCGTGAAGCTCTTCGGCAAACTGAGACGTGTTCCCCAACTCCAAAGGTGTTTCCCTACCTCTTCTTTGTCCTGGGACCGTTGGTTCGAGCCCCCTACTGCTCACACTTTGCATTAGTGGCAGCGGCGTTTGGTGACGTTTACCCCGGGACGTGAGAAGGCGGCTGTTAGCTACACTGGACCGTGCTCGGATGCTCTTCTTCTGGTATGGATGACGAGGACAAGTACAGCCCAGTTTGGACTGAAGATGTGTGTAATGTCAGGGTGGAGCTGCCGGCGCCGTCTTGTGATGACGGTCGTAAACTCTTCGCTACTTGGATGAAGCAGTTTGAGGCTGCCGTGCGAGCTCAAACCTGCGGAGCTACACCGCCACTATGGCTGCTCTTTGCCCTCCAGACTGGACGGCGCCACTTTCCTTTTGTGGGACAGCCTCCCTGCGGCGGCACGAGGTGACTGGCCGCCTTTAATCAGAATCAGAATCAGAAAAGGTTCATTGCCATTGTTAGTGAACAAACGATTCACAAACTAGGAACTTGCTTCGGTACTAACGTGCTACATATGACATGAATAATATAATTAAAAAATAGAATAGAGTAGAATAAAATATAATAACTAGCATAAAACTTTGCTATAAAAAAGGCAGGTAATGGTAACATGGCCGATAACGTGACGTTATGTCAAGTACAGAAGACCAGCATGGTTGTGTGTTTATAAGCTGTTCACAAGTCTAACGGCAGATGGAAAGAAGCTGTTCTTATGGCGAGAGGTTCTGGTCTGGATGGACCGTAACCTCCTGCCTGAGGGAAGCGGCTCAAAAAGTCTGTGACCCGGGTGAGAATGGTCAGCTGCTATCCGACCTGCACGCCCCCGAGTTCTGGAGACGGACAGGTCCTGGAGAGATGGAAGGCTGCAGCCAATCACCTTCTCAGCGGAGCGCACAATGCGCTGCAGTCTATGTTTGTCCCTCACCGTGGCTCCAGCGTACCACACAGCGATGGAGGAGGTGAGGATGGACTCAATGATGGCCGTGTAAAACTGCACCATCATCTGGGCCGGCAGCTTGGCCTTTTTCAACTGCAGCAGGAAGTACATCCTCTGCTGGGCCTTTTTGATCAGGGAGCTGATGGATGGCTCCCACCTAAGGTCATGTGTGATGGTGGTTCTGAGGAAGCGGAAGGAGTCCACAGTGGTGACGGGGGTGTCCGTCAGGACGAGGGGGAGAGATGGGGCGGTGACTTTCCTGAAGTCCACAATCATCTCCACTGTCTTCTGAGCATTGAGCTCCAGGTTGTTGCTGCTGCACCAGTACACCAGCCGTTCCACCTCCCTCCTGTAGGCGGACTCATCACCGTCAGAGATGAGCCCGATGAGGGTGGTGTCGTCCGCAAACTTGATCAGTTTAACGGAGTCATGGCTCGAGGTGCAGCAGTTTGTGTACAGGGAGATGAGCAGAGGAGAAAGCACACAGCCCTGTGGGGATCCTGTGCTAATTGTCTTAGTGGTGGAGACATTCTTCCCCAGCCGCACGCACTGCCTTCGGTCCGTCAGGAAGTCAGTGATCCACCTGCAGGTGGAGTTGGGTACGTTGAGCATGGAGAGCTAGTCCTGGAGAGACGTTAAATGAGACATGTGGACATCCCATGCTGCGCTCTCAGACCTGTGTCTCTGCTCGGCCTAGGCTGGCTAATGAGAGTTAGGAGCGATACGCAGCTGATATGTCGAGGCTTGTCACGGGGCCATGAGCAGGAAGCAGTGGCGCAAAAGGGAGAGAAGTTTAGCTGTTTTCTGGCTGGACTGGACCCTGGCCTTCGTGCTAAATGCCATGACCCGGGGGCTACTGATCTGGACGAGGCACTGACTAGCTGGACGTTGTGAGCGGGCTAGACTGGTCATGGGGAGGCAGACCGGCCCCTCCTCCCGCTGGGACCGCCGACAGGGGCTGTGATAATACCGCTGTGGAGCGTTTAACAGCCAGGATGGACAAATGGATGTGAAAGTCATGAAGGCGCAAAGATGGCAGAGGGCTCATCTTCCAGATCATGCAGCACACATGGACCAGCATTTTCCCACATTCGTACCCACAAACGGACCTCCAGCAGTAAGGGATCATCTGAGCGCAGGCAGTAAGATCCAGAACTATAACTAAGAACATGATAGGTCCGAATGAAAAATGGTTGCCACTCCTCCTCCTCGCCCTGTACTTCCAGCAATATGATGATTTAAATCATTTGAAGGAGTCGACTCGTTTAAGCTAACATAGTCCTCTTGCTGCAGCCAGGATTCTGTGAGAGAGAGCAAAGAGATCTGATTATCACAAATCAAGTCATTAACTAACAAAGTCTTAGAAAAAATGGATCTAATGTTCAACAACCCACATTTAATTTTTCTAGTTTTCTGCTCAGTTAATTTGTTCTAATATTTATGAGATTTCCATGATTTGCTTTATTAAGCCTGATATTTAATCTGTGTGGTTTTGGCCGTGGGCAGGACACTGTCTCTATGGGGTAGTGGGTGGGTAACAGTACAGAAGCTGCAGAGGGGTGGGTTAAACTACGACTCTGCTTCCTGGTCTGGACCCTGGGTTGTCATGGAGGACTAATAAAACTGGCCATGTTCCTAGAAAGAAGAGCTGCTCCATCCAAAGAGGGATGGATGCCGTCTCTCCGCATCAGACCAGGTGATGCAAATCAGGAAGGAAACGGAAGAAAATCTAAAAATTTACATTCAGCATCTTTTCTTTCTTCTCCAATAGTCGTGGTCCAGCTGGTGAGATGTTTTCAGTGACGTGTTTCATCTCTAGTGATGCAGTGGAATGTGAACATTGTAGATCGACTCGTATTGACATGATAACTCATCTGTATTTTGTAATTAAATGACAAAAAAACCCAGTAAGACACTAAGTGATAGGACCCCCAGCAGAGGGCAGCAGACACATGTGGGACTAGACGTGGCAGGTTTGGGATGAAGGTGCTAATCCTGATGCTGCGTCTTCAGGATTTAGTTGATGACCGTAGTCTAGAAGGGGTTAAAGGTGAGACAGCCTGCCTAGTGGGACAAATCGATCATGAGTTCGGGACCTGAACCAGAGACTCTCGTTTCCATTGAATCTATTGAACTCAGCAAAATGGCCTCCATCTCCCAACAGTCATAAACCAGGAGTAACCTGTTCTGTTCTCGTCATGAAGGCGGGTCTCAGAGTTCAGTTACGGTCCGTAGGGTTTGAATCCGGGCTAGAGAAGATATTACCTTCATGACCGAGGATGAGCTTTTTTCTGGTGGTCAGACAAAATAAGCCTTTCTGCTCCAAGGCTGCTGTGAGCCAGATACAATTAGAGATGCTAACAGGCTAGGCTCGTAAAGAGAAGTGGCTGATGGACTTTGTTTTGTTGCAGGGACTCGGCGACGGGCAGGGCGCTTCACTGTGCAGTAACCACAGCAACCAGGTGGAGGCGGAAGTCATCGTTCACTCTGGGCTGTCTGACCCTGGCAGGGAGAAGGAGGAGGATGACAGCACCAGAGGACCCTCGCTTTCCCAGGATGTTTATTCCCCCTCGAGTCAGCCGAGTTCACCAGGACAGGTGGAGTCAAACGGAAAACTTCAGCTGGCTGAAAGTCCCTCGAGTCTTCCTTTGAAAAGATTTGTGGCGAATCACAACGGGCTGCTAGAACGCACGGGGCACACGCTGTGTGCAGACGTAGAGCTGCAGCGGGACACGGGGTTAACCAACGGCCTCCGCTCCTCTACGACAGTGGGGCCTACTCTGAGGTCAGAGCAGACGGAAAATGGAGACTCCAGACTCCGCCCATCTGCAGTAGGGAAGGTCATCTCTGCAGGACTATCGCCTGCACCCTTTGTTAGCTCCGGCTTTGTGCACTCTACCTCAGCGGCACACACATATCTGTGTCCGTAGCGTCTGCATCGTGGCCACGCATCAGCGAACTTCCAGCCTGGATTATGTTACACCCAGGAAGAATCCACAGCAAGTCCCACGTGGCATGTGTGATCCTGTTTGTGTTTTTGTGGAGAACAGTTCAGGGGTTCCCCGTCTGCACAGCTGCTCTGTCATAAAGGGCAGATGGATGTGAGTTGGAGAAGGCTGCTTCTCCGTGTCCAATCAGGAATGAGAGAAACCCAGGAAGTGAGCGAGCCGCTGAGCAGGCAGCGTCGGGAGGGTCTGACGCTTCAGCACGTGGATGCTTCAGTATTGTGGCGTTGAGGAATACGCCTCAGCACACGCGCACGCTGTGAGAGTGTTTGTCTCTCCAGCATCCTGCAGTCTCAGGGTCCAAATGCTCACACACACGGAAACCTTCTCACAGGCGTCACAGCCGTTTCCAGATGTGCATAAACTCATGTTTACACCATGTTTAGGAGTGTAAAGAGTCTCAGGTGCCTAATTCTTCTAGGTGCATTCATGACGCGTCTTTTTTACTGAGGATCATATCAGCACAAACATGTCTGCGTGCTACTTTTGAAATAAATGTGCAGATTTGGTTCAGTTTGCTTTCTGAGTTTTTAAACGTTGGTTTTGTTTGTAGAAGTTACCTGCAGCCGTGCTCCAGCTCTTCCAGGTGCACTAACGTCTTCACAGGTGCACAGTGCTGGCAGGTTTTTAAGCCTTTATGCTAGCAGGTTTAAAATCTCCCAGTTTCTTCATCAGAAAGCAGCTGGTCTACATGTTAAGAGGTGTGGAACACTGAGAACCCAGCCTTCCTCAGCGCCTACGGGGGGATCCGTCACTAAATCCAACTAATCAGCTGGGTTCGTGATCTAAAACACGCAGAAACGTGCTGGAGCCAGACCGCAGCGCCAGAGAGGTCCGCTCAATTTATTTCAAAGTCCAACAGACCAGACCGGCACTCTGAAGATGCAAATGCGGTATTGTGTCCACACAGCGCAGTGGGGGTCTGAGTGAAATGTCACGAACCCTGTAAAGAGGCATTTTTGCACAAGCTCAAGAAAATAGTTTAAAAATATGATCAAGTTGCAAAGTACGGCTTTAACATTCATGGACTCACGACGGGGAAGCTGTTGTTGGTTTAGACCAGGAAACGGCACAGAACGTCCCAGCTAGTAGAAGCTAACTGTTAGCATTAGCTACTCCACCACTCAGCAGAACTCCTCCAGGCTTGTGTTATTGGTGGAGATGAAACGTCAACGTATCAGAGCAGCCGGAGTCAGTGGTAGAGTTGTGTTGCTGTTAGCCAATCAGAGGAGAGATTTTCTGATCGGGCTCACTTTTACTTCCTGTAAGTGGCGCGCTGCAGCGTTTTTCCCCAGAGTACAACTTACACATGGTTCTACAACCCCCCAAGGCGCTTCACAACACACTCAGTCGTTCACACGCTGGTGGTGATGAGCTACGATGTAGCCGCAGCTGCCCGGGGCGCACTGACAGAGGCCAAAACTGGCGCCACCGGTCCCTCCGACCACCACCAGCAGGCAAGGTGGGTCAAGTGTCTTGCCCAAGGACACAACAGCAGCATTCTCTGGTGAGAGCCAGCGTTGGACCTGCAACCTTCTGATTAGTGGACAACCTGCTGTACCCCCTGAGCTGCTGCTGCCTTGACCTGGCATTCATTCCTACTAGAGAGCTCCTGAGATGCAGAAGCGAGAGTCCCACAGCTCTAGTGAAGCTCCACAGCCAGAAGCTGCTCACCTGATGAATAGGTTCATTTGTGTAGTTGAAGCGATCGACTGGTGCACTACCTCAGTTCTCTGCACCTTTATGACACTTGAAAGCGTGTCTGCTTCCACAGCCTGGGCTTTTGAAGATATTCCCGGGCCCTTGTTTCTCAGACTCCTGTTTTCCTGCCTACCAATGACATTTAGGATGTGTGTAGAAACAAACACCTGATGTATGACACATGCAGAGGGTTAGGGTTAGGGTTAGCCTCTCGAACGCCCGCTCCTCTGCAGCCGTCTGATGATAAACCCCACCTGTGCGTACCCAGGTGCTCGTGTCCATTCTCAGTCATTTACATACAGGAACACCCTCAGTTAACCATATTTGGTCACACTACATCCTCAGCACGAGGGGAACTCCCTGTTTTTTTCCCAGAAAAATAGGAAAACTATTGACGGCCAGATGGAAACACTGCTGAGGTGCAGAAGAACTGACCAAAGTGCAGCGGTGATGAAGCGGTCGGGACAGAGGAGAGGTCCCCATCACAACTAAAGAGAAGATCAGTCGTGTTGTTAAGGAGTCGTTCTGGTTGGAGTTCGTTTCGTTTGGAAATGTCTGAATGTCATTCATTCTGGTTACCTTGGCAACGCGGCGTGAATGATCATGGGGCACAGGACGTTCTCATTGCTGTAAAATAAAATATGAACTGGAACGGGATTATCTGTCGCTCCCAAATCCCAACACAGAGGATTTCCTCTGAGATCAGAGCGTTCCCTCCAGAGAGCACGCTCGCCTAAGCCCTCCAGTAACAGAACAGCCATGAGGTCAGAGTCCCGTCGGCCACAGGTGTCTTTCATTGGTTTTACCACCAGTTGTGCAAAAAAGCCGTTTTCCACCAACATAATTATGTACTGGGTAAACTGATTAGTGATGGGGACGGCTGAGAGCTTCACGACTGCGGTTCCCTGCTGCTTCTACACTGGACGCTGTTCCTACGCATGGTCACAGCTGTTCCTACGCATGGTCACAGCTGTTCTTACGCATGGTCACAGCTGTTCTTACGCATGGTCACAGCTGTTCCTACGCATGGTCACAGCTGTTCCTACGCATGGTCACAGCTGTTCCTACGCATGGTCACAGCTGTTCCTACGCATGGTCACAGCTGTTCCTACGCATGGTCACAGCTGTTCCTACGCATGGTCACAGCTGTTCCTACGCATGGTCACAGCTGTTCCTACGCATGGTCACAGCTGTTCCTACGCATGATCACAGCTGTTCTTACGCATGGTCACAGCTGTTCCTACATGTAGGAACGTTTCAAGTACAGATTAGTAAATACCACACAACGCGTAAAACCGTTCCTACGCCCAGATCCGTTCATGAGTACGGTTGGCAGATGAGGGCCCGGGTTGTTAGACGGCTGTCTGGGTTTGATCTGAGTCGAGGAGGTCTGGGTATCCTTCTGCTGCTGCTTCTGAGAATGAAGCTAATGTTCAGTCCTGCATTCTGCATCCAACTAAAAGCATTTAGTCACACACTTAGGGCATTTCTAAACAAGCAGGTACTTCTGACTTTCGGGACACTCGGCAGCTGCAGCTGGTGCCTCTGTTGTGGAGGAGAGGTCATGATCTACAGAGATGATGCTTGCAGAGATGCAACCCAAGCCTCGGAGAAGGCGTGTGGTTAGGAACACTGGCACGTTTGCAAAGGTTACAGACGCTAAATGTAAGGGCGTGTGTGCTTGCCTCTTGACAAGATCCTGTTGATAAGCCAGTTTATTTCCTTTTGGTTGTACTTGTAAGGGGAACGTATCTATTGATTAAGTTTGTTGGTGCAAATCTGTGGCAGGCCAAACAAGTCATTCTGTGTTTGACTTAGTTTGGTTGGATCGGTGAATGGAGTCAGGAACGAGGCATATTTGCTAAATATTGTGTGTACAGCTGTCAGGTCGTGGGTCCAGAGTGAGAACAGGCAGCTGTGGGGTCAGGGTGAAGGAAACACGGCGTATCTCCACAGGAGAGGGCGTGGATGAGGGCTTTTGAAGAGCGGGACATCATGAGGAGGTGGCAGCAGGCTGTGTGTGGTTCCTCTACGGGCCACAGAGGCTCATGAAGAAACAACGGGACACCCGAGCTAACGAACACCAGTAAGAGTTCAGTACAGACAACAGTTTCATTTCTAGTCCAGGAACTCGGCTTTGCTGCTGAACTAAACCCATAAATGAGGTTTTCGTTGGAAGGCTGTTCTGTGGGAGCACATCTGTTGTGACAGAAGAGAAAATGGACCTAACTCTACTTCTGCAGCCTTGTTGCTTTTATTCAGCCAGCAGCAGAACGCCGTTGGTCCAGTGAAGCCGACTCCGAGACACCTGCAGCTGGCAGGGACAGGTTACGCCAGCTTCACTTTGTGTTTTAAACCAGGTGCATGGCTAGTGTTTCACACACTTGTTTTCCATCCTGAAGCGTGTTTATACAGATGGAGACTGATCTGCTTCTGTCAAACTGCAGCTGTAGTCATCTTCCTGTCAGAAGTGAAGGCTTTCAAACCCAAACTGTCAAAAATCAAACAAAAACGGGTAGAAGGAGGTTTACATCAGTAAAAAAAACTACTCATGTGGGGGAAAGTTTAGAAAAGCTGCAGCTGCCAAAATTCAAGTGACTTTTATTTTGGCTGTGCTCCTGTGTGTGATGTCAGAGCTGGTTTCTATTCCTGGGAAACGCCTGCTGGGACGTTATTTAAATGTAACGACAGCAAATGCAGCCACGGCTTTTCTATTTGTGGGTTTGATGATGTAGACGCTAAAAGTGTCCTTCCTAAAACGAGTTCACCTCCAGTCCTGGAAGAGATTGCTCTCCAACGTTCCGACACACGCCTGTCGGCTGTGATTAGCTGAGGGAGCTTAAGAGAAGTTCTGGAAACCCACTTAGTGTGTTCGTAGCTCTGACAGGCTTCATCCAGGCCTTGGTCCACTTATTTACTCACAGCTGCTCGAGCAACAGCCAAGCTTCAGTGAATAGCAGCACTGGAGGTTTTAACTGGGAACACCGATGTTGTGCATGCTTTCCCGGACCAGCGCGATCTGCTGTACGTTCTTGCGGTTTGTCTTCAAATTCCATTTTTGGTTCTTTTTTAAACACAGAAAAGGTTTTTCTTTACCTTGCTGACGTTTCGTTTGCGGCTGCAAAACATCCTCAGAGCTGACGCTGATGGTGGCGTCACTTCCTACTCTGTTTATCCGTGGGCAGCAGAGGACCATGAACAGAGACGATGGAGTTTACTCGTTGGACTGTGCATGGGACTGCATCATCGGAGAGGGGAGAGCGGGCAGCAGAGGGCGACAACGTCCTCTGTTACCCGCAGATAAACAGAGTAGGAAGTGATGCCACCATCAGCATCAGCTCTGAAGATGTTTGTAAAAGTAGACAAGGTGTCTGCCTCATGGACTAAGGCTGGGAGCTGGTTCCACAGGAGAGGAGCCTGATAACTAAAAGATCTGCCTCCCATCCTAAGTTTAGATATTCTGGGAACCACCAGTAGACCTGCAGTCTGAGAGCGAAGTGCTCGGTTAGGAACGTATGGAACAATCAGATCACTGATGTATGATGGAGCTTGATTATTAAGAGCTTTATATGTGAGAAGGAGGATCTTAAAATCTATTCTGACTTTAACAGGTAGCCAATGTAGGGAAGCTAAGACAGGAGAGATATGATCTCTCTTTTTAATTCTCATCAGAACTCTAGCTGCAGCATTTTGGACAAGCTGAAGACTTTTAACTACATTCTGTGGACTTCCTGAGAGTAATGAATTACAGTAATCCAGTCTTGATGTAATAAATGCATGAACTAGTTTTTCAGCATCACTCCTGGAAAGGATGCTTCTAATCTTAGCAATATTCCGAAGGTGGAAAAAGGAAATCCTACAAACCTGTTCAACCTGGCATTTGAATGACATGTCCTGGTCAAAGATAACACCAAGGATGTTCAGAGCTATGATTCTGTGTAAGTTTGGCAACTGTACTGAAAATAAATTTAGCATTATTCTTATTCTCCTCAATTAGCGATGAAAAATAAGCAGTTCTAGCTTGTTGAAGCTTATTTTTATAAAGCACAAGTCTATTTTTTCCAGGATAGGTAGGACTGAGTTGTTGGTTTTATGTGCCGTGTAACTGATCAGTCATCTGTACGGTTTTAGAGGTGATTTTTCTGAGACTGTAAGACAGCAGATGGGTGACTGATCATCAGTCAGTCATTTAGAAAGTCCTTTTCCAGAGAAATCAGTCACAAATCAGGTTGCTTTTGAGGTCTGTAGAAATATTTCCACTGTGTAAAAGACTCACAACTGTGAAAACTTGGCAACAGTTCCTTTTACAGTCCCCTAATTACTAAGTTACCTGGTAATTACATACATGTTAAAGTGTATTATTTTTTCTGAGTACTTAAACAGTTATTACCATGTAACTCTGGTTCAATTCTAGATTTTATTTTTATTAATCATTCCCAGTAAATACTGATTTTACACAATAATTACACTTTATTACAATTATACACTTTAATTACGCAATAAAACACTTCAACTTACTATGTAATTACCATGTAAGTACTTAGTAACTAGGGGACTGTAAAAGGAAGCATTACAGAAAACTTGCATGTAAGTGAAAACACGTCACGGTGAACACTGTGAGTTTCTATTGATTTAGTTTTCCTGCCTAACATCAGCACACGGTCTCTAATGATTATCTTAGTCACGGCTAACAACGTGAGTTTGGCTGGATCATGCTGAGAGATGACAAGTGCAAAGGTGCTGCTCCTCCATCCATCTGATGAAGATGTCTCCATTCTCTGGGAAAAGGATCAGCTGTTAATAGTAACTAACAGACATTAAATCCTTGTTGTAAAATCTCAGCTGGGTCCCTTAAAATAAAAGTTGTTAAACACTGAATACTAAAGGAAAGGAACTCTCGTGGCTCAGAGTGAACTAAAATTCTCTAAAGGGTTTTGGTCTTAATCCAGCAGATCAGAGGGAGGTGAACACAAGAGTGCCTCTGAGGCCAGGGCCACAGCCGGATGACCCTTCTTTATCCTGCCACACGTTTCCTAGTATAACTCGTTAAAAGGTGAAACTCTTAGGATGGCCAGTAGGGGGCAGTTGTGTCATTCCCCACAGTAGCAATGTGCGCCCCCTCCCCTCACAAAGAACTGGTAGTCCTGCTGTTGTGACCTCACGCCTGCTTTGGCTCCGTTTGTGTCGCTGTATAGATCACTGACTGCTCCTGCAGCCTTACACAACTCCAGAGGTGATCACTATTTCATTTTCCCACACATGGAAAACTGAATATGTATTCATCCGTGTGTGTGTGGGCATGTGCACAGCTGTCCAGGGGTGCATCAGAGGAGGACGGGTAATTCCAACCACGGAAAGATGCAGGCAAACTGTGGGAAAACAGGCAGACAAAGAAGTGATGAAGATAATGGAGGGGATATAAGCTCATGGGAGCAGGAACGACGAGGCCACGTCACACGGCAGAATACCCGGTAGAGTTAGATAAAAGCTTCAGCTGAGCGACAGAGGGGTTGCTGTCGCTGTCTCCAGCCACTCATCACTGCTAACCAGAGAAGGTTTCCCTGCAGACATCTGGGGAGACAGACATGCACTAACACACAAGTGAAGACATGATGCCACACATGCTCAGTGGTGAGGGTAGACACGTGCACACATGAGCTACAAGAAAAACACATGCAGGGTACCTGTTTGAATGTGTGTTTGTCTTTTAGCAACATTTCTGCACAGGATGCTAGCTCAGCCTGCCTCACATCTCACCAGAGACCCAGGTGAGTGTAGTGCTAATGAGGGGGAGCTCGCTGCCTGTGGGGAAATAACAGCGAAAATCTTGGAATGGCCCATTCATTCGTTATCTTCCTGTTTCTGCAACTACAACAGCAAACCTCCTCGCTCGGCCAGAATTTGTTGAACATTGGGAAGCTGGGAATATCTGCTTCGTTCCAGTGGAAAGGAGATATAAAAAGATGTATTTCCAACATTTTTTATTTAAAAATTGGTTGTTCTGTAAGATAAAGTTGCAGTGACAGGTTCAGGTTAAACAGGTTCTTAGAGGTGCAACGTTCACGAGGAGTGTAGAACCGTTTTGGTTTATTTTCTCCATGAAATAATGGATTTTTATTTGCGTGATTTTAGTGCAGCGGATGAAAGTTCCTAGGCGAGTTTCCGCACGGACGCTGTATTGAGTGACGCATGATGGCTGGACGCACCTGATCTCTGTTTAAAAAATGTGATCTGCAAATTCTGATCAACGCCTTTCAGAGCGGATCAAACCAGCTGGCTGCCGCTGCTACAGGAGCCTGTAGAGACATCCACGTTGATGATCCCTCTGACCACTTTACCATGAATTTCTCCAGCCTCATGGACTCCTTCGGCTTTACCCAGCATGTTTCTGGCCCCACACACACCAGGGGGCACACTCTAGAACTTGTTTTTACCCTGAGTCTAAATGCTGACAGTGTTTGTCCTGAGGACGTTTATATTTCAGATCACCATTGCATTTTCTTTAACTTGTCAGTTTCTGCGTCCCCACCTCCTGCTCGCCGTATGGTTAGTTCTCGTTTTCTTAATGAGAGCACAGCTAGCAATTTTTCTGCTGCTTTTGATCCACCCTGTTCTTCTGATAACGACCCAGATTCCTTAACTTCTCAGTTCAATGAGCACTGCCTCTCCATTCTGGACAACATCTGTCCTGTCAGAACCAGATCAGTTCCTGCAGTGAACCCTACTCCCTGGTTTAATGACAGCCTTCGCAGCCTGAAGCGCCAGTGCAGAAAAATTGAGCGTTTGTGAAAGAAAACCCATCTCCACGTCCATCTGCTGCACCTAAAGGATCTTCTGACATCCTTTAACTCTGCAGTCAGAGACGCTAGGGTTTCCTATTCCTCCAACCTGGTGTCCCTGAGCAAAGGGAACCCCAAGGTGCTGTTTAACACCATCAGCAGCATCGTCTCTACTGCCTCTCCTACAGCCTCCATCCACTCTGTTGCAGACTGTGAGAACTTTCTGTCTTTCTTTGTGGACAAAGTCAATAAGGTTAGATCTAGCATCTCTCCTTCAGCCTTATCGCCGCCTCTCCCGACTCCAACCAGGCCCATCATCCTAGATAGCTTTGCTCCTGTTTCTTTGCCTGAGTTAACCAAACTAGTTAACTCTATGAAGACCTCTGCATGCCCCCTCCACATCTTACCCTCATCTTTGTTTAAAAGTGCTTTTCAGTCCATCGGTCCCAGCGTGCTCTCTATAATTAATGCTTCTCTGGTCTCTGGTCAGGTCCCTGCTTACTTTAAGAACGCTGTAATCCACCCGCTTCTTACAAAACCGAGTCTGGACCCCTCTCTCCATAGCAGCTTCAGACCCATCTCTAAACCTCCGTTCATCTCCAAGATCTTGGAAAAGGTTGTGGCTAAACAACTCACAGCTGCTCTTGATGAACATAACATCTATGATAGCTTCCAGTCAGGTTTTCGTAGAGCTCATTCTACTGAAACAGCTCTTCTTAGGGTCTCTAATGACCTTCTGACCCACAGTGATGCAGGGGACTGTTCTGTTCTGGTCCTGCTGGACCTGACTGCAGCCTTTGACACTGTTGACCATCACCTGCTACTGGAGAGGCTGAGAGACTGGGTAGGCCTATCAGGATCTGCTCTGGAGTGGTTCTCCTCTTATCTCTCTGAGCACTCCTTTTCTGTGGCCGTCTCCAAGTTTAGGTCCTCCACCACCTCTCTTACCCATGGCGTCCCACAAGGTTCTGTGCTGGGGCCTCTGCTCTTCCTCCTCTGTCTGCTTCCTCTTCAGCACATCCTGAGCTCCTTCAAAGGAATCTCCTACCATCTTTATGCAGATGAAATCCAACTGTACATCTCCTTTAAGCCCCATGAGATGTCTAAGCTGCAGCTGTTACACACCTGCTTAGACTCTATCAGAACCTGGATGGTGGGAGCTTTCTTCAGCTGAATGAAGATAAGACTGAGATCCTCATCTGTGCCCCAGACAAGCTGGTTCCCAAAGTCAGAGACTCTCTTGGTCAGCTTGCTTCCCACACCAAACCTTCTGTCAGGAATCTTGGCGTGACCTTTGACCCAGCTCTCACCCTGGATTCTCATGTCAGTTCTCTTGTTGGCTCCTCCTTCTTCCATCTCAGGAACGTTGCTAAGCTGAGTCCCATTCTGTCCCGCTCTGAACTTGAGACAGTTCTCCACACCTTCATCTCCTCACGCTTAGACTACTGTAACTCTCTTTTCACGTGTCTGAGCAGAACCTCCCTGAACCGTCTACAGGTGGTTCAGAACGCCTGTGCTCGGCTTCTGACCAAGTCCTCCAAACACACCCACATCACCCCGCTTCTCCTCCAGCTTCACTGGCTGCCAGTCAACTTCAGGGTTCATTTCAAGATCCTGGTTCTGGTCTAGAGGGCCTTACATGGACAAGCACCATCTTACATTGGCGATCTTCTTAGTCCCTACACCCCCAGCAGGTCCCTGAGGTCCAGTGATCAAAGCCTACTGGTTG
This sequence comes from Nothobranchius furzeri, assembly GCF_043380555.1. Lineage (NCBI taxonomy): Eukaryota > Metazoa > Chordata > Actinopteri > Cyprinodontiformes > Nothobranchiidae > Nothobranchius > Nothobranchius furzeri. Next base: position 75,226,769 of record NC_091749.1, read on the forward strand.
TGCAGCACCAGGCTAAAGGTCAAAGGTGACAGATCATCTGCTGCTGTGGCCCCCAGACTCTGCACCTCTCTCCCCCTGAGCCTGAGATCAGTGGACTCAGTGGTCTCCTTTAAAAAGCAGCTGAAGACTCACTTGTTCAAGCTGGCTTTTGTATGACCTTCTTCACCTCTCTCTCTTTATTCTGCTCTCCCCACCTATTCCACCTTCCTCAGGATCCACTGATTTCCCTCTTTCCTGTTCACTCTCTCTCTTTCTTTACATTTTAATCACAGTTGTCTATTTTTTGCTCATTTTAAATTTTTTTTAAATATTTTTACATTTTTTGTTTTTGTGAAGCGCCTCGTGATGTTTATCTTGAGAGGCGCTATAGAAAAGATCTGTTCTTCTATAAACACTTATACCATGCGTAACTTAGCAGAAGGTGATGTTTGGTCCCCTTACAGCTGCGATACAAGAGCTAACGACTTTAAGCTACATACGTGGTTTTGCCTCCAAGCAGGAAAACGGTGAAACGTTATTTATTCTCCACCTTTATTCCCCTGGTGATCACATGTGTTTCCTCACAGCTCTGCCATGATTCACTAGAGTTGTGTAATGAAACCAATCAACTGAAGAACAGGTTAATCTAAGCAGCAAGAACGAGACTGAGCGCTGTTTACTGTAGTAACATGCGAACATCCCACTGGCGGCGCGTGCACACGCAGCGGCTTCTCTCTCTCTCCCAAACTTTTTTTTTTCCTTTTCCTCTTTTTTTTTTCTCGGTATGTCCATGTCATGCCTATCTGTCTGCAAGTGTAAACACGGGGGCCCCCCAGGGATGTGTGCTGAGCCCCCTCCTCTTCACTCTGCTGACCCATGACTGTACACACTTACACAGCTCTAACCTCTTCATCAAGTTTGCGGATGACACAACAGTAGTGGGTCCCATAAACCACGGGGATGAGACCGCTTACAGGACCGAGGTGAGCCGCCTTACCACATGGTGTGCTGACAACAACCTCTCTCTAAATGTGGTGAAGACCAAGGAGATTGTTGTGGACTTCAGGAGAGCACACACTCAGCATGCTCCGCAGACCATCAACGGTGTGTCTGTGGAGAGAGTGAGCAGCACCAAGTTCCTGGGTGTGCACATTGCAGAGGATCTCTCCTGGACGAACAACACCATAGCATTGGCGAGGAAATCACAGCAGCGTTTCTTCTTCCTCCACAAACTAAGAAGAGCAAGAGCACCAGCCCCCATCCTGTACACTTTCTACAGAGGCACCATTGAGAGCATCCTGTCGTGCGGCATCACTGTGTGGTTCGGAGCCTGCAACGTATCCTGCCTTAAAACCCTCCAACGTATAGTGAGAGCAGCAGAGAAGATCATTGGGGTCTCTGTCCCCTCCCTACCAGACATTTACAGCACCCGCCTCACAAAAAAGGCCCTTCGCGTTGCGGCTGATCCCACTCACCCAATGCAAAGCCTCTTCGAGCTGCTGCCGTCAGGGAGGAGACTGCGGAGTCTCAAGGCCAGGACCAACAGACTGAAGGACAGCTTTATCCATCAGGCAGTTAGGAAGCTAAACTCCCTCCCAGCTCTCCCACCTCTCCTCTCTTTTCCCCCACAGTCTCTCTGAACTTGGTTACTGTTTTTATACTAAATGTTTATTTGCTATCTAGCGAGAGTTTGAGAGTAACGTAATTTCATTTCTCTGTATGTCCTGTACATGTGGCAGAAGTGACAATAAAACTGACTTCAACGTTGACTAACAAGTAAGGGTTAGGGTTAGGGTAGGTAAGGACTCACACGCCTCCAACAGGCGGCTGCGTCGGTGATGACGTCACCGTCACAAGTCCTATAGATGTAAAGTTTTCATCCTACAACAAAAATACGGTGCAGAGGAATCTCGTTATTTAACACGAGTTTAAAGAAGAAACTCTGGGCGGTGTGAGGGCAGTTTTTAAGGCTCGCTGCAGAAATAAAAACACAACAAGCACACCACGTGTCTGTAGGAGCATGACACTCGTAGCTGCACTAATCACCTGTGAAATAATTAAAGACATCATGTTGGATCAGCAGCCTGTGATGACACCTGGTTCTGCTCTGTATAGGAGCTGCTTCAGGTATTAAATAAATATAATAATAATAATAATAATAATAATAATAATAATAATATACTGAAAATGAATCAAAGCGAGCTCTTCTAAACGAACCGCCACACCCCTAGCTTTTATTGTTTTTTAAGAGAAACACATTTTATGCTTTAAAATCTGAAAAAAGACATAATTTGGTCACTATAATGATTTAAATCTAATTTATTCTCATAGAAATCCTATGGAGGCGAGGGAGCTCTGATGCATAACATGTTTCTTCGTTCTGCTTGCATCGTACATATTTATGCTACTCCCTTCTCCTCACAGCTGAACAGACAGTCATGTAATTCTGTCCAGCATCCCACGCTCAGCCACTCCATAGCTTTGCTGCAGAAACGACCTCTGCTGACAGATAGAGCTCCTTGGCAGCATGGGCCCTACGGGGGTTAAAAGCTGCCAAGGAGAAAGCCTCAGAGCGAACAGGCAGCACCTGCAGAAAGATAATGGAAGAAGATGAAGTAGAAGCTAAATGAATGATGTCAGGAAGAGTCCAGCTTGATGAGATGAATGCAAACGAGTCATCAGCTATATTTAGGATGCACACATCTGGAGTTACGTTAGATGTAGACCATATAGAGCAGCTGTAGGTGGGCTCCCAGGGCTTAGCGGGCAGAGAAATCAGGGAGCTGTCAGTAATGCTGTGTTTGCTTCAGCCTCTTCTGTCCGCTGGGATCTGTGTGCTGCTCTCCGTTCACCGTTGGCTGGCCGCCACTGGAGCCCAGAGGGGGGACGTATACCGATTTCCTCCACTCTAACCAGCAGTGCAGTGTCAGTCTTTTCTAAGGGAGATGATTGGTTAAAAGGAGGATTTTTGAGTGCATGCGTTTAACTTAAACCCGCAGATGATCTAAGGTCTCACCTGCATACCTCACACCCTCTGACCTGTTGCTAAGACTGCTGATGTTGATATTGCACCACAGCAGAATCTCTTCTCACCCCTCACTTTATGGATACTACTTCAACCTTTCATGCGTTCACATGTAGGTGGGCTGTTCCAATCATCTGCTGAGATTAGGGGAAGACAAAGGGGCAGAGCGTTCTAAAACCTGGGGTTATTTCTGGAGGAAACTGGAAGCTTTCACTCGAGGGTTCTGGAGATTTCTACAAAACACAATCAGGCCGGTTTGCTTTAAAGGCTCTGGAGAAATCAAACAGCACGATTGTTACTGACTGCTCTGCCCGCACGCCACAGGTGTGTCATCAGGTCCTTCAGAACAGGCTGGGGTTTGTATTCACGCAAACAAAATGTTAACAGGACTTTCAGTGTGTTGCCATCAGGCACCAACTGAGACAGCTAAATGGACTTCCGAATGGTTCGATGTTTGGGGCTTTCTGCGGGATTGCTGAGAAAAAAGTACGTTTTTAACACATGAAAGTAAAAAAGTGGTTTAACTCGGCTGCAGAAGATCGTTATTCAGTCGCGTGAAACAGATGCATGCAAGAGCACATCTGGATAAAACTGCATGCCTGTGTGTGTGTGTGTGTGTGTGTGTGTGTGTGTGTGCGCGCGTGTGTGTGTGTGTGCGTGTGTGTGTGTGTGTGTGCACGTGTGTGTGTGTGTGTGTGTGTGTGTGTGTGTGTGTAACTAAAATCTGCGTGGAACTGGTGCTGCAGCCTTGATGGTTCGGCCCATTGCAGAAGACTTATTTCCACATGAGTGAATGGTACAGCCTGAGTCTCAGTGGGCTGAGTGACCCACTTTTATCATCCTCCAGATATGTGTAAGTGTAACGCTCGGCCATTGTCTAGAGACGGTCACGCTGCAGCCAGTTTCCTGTGGCTAGAACAGTTCCAGCATGGCAGGACCAACTTTAACCTCTCCGTAACGCCGACAGCAGGAGTTAGCTTTACACCGGTCCTCACTCTCCAGCCTTGTGGAGATGCTGACTAACTTTAACTGTTGTTATGACATGCATCTCTGCACCAAGGCAGCAAGAATCCATTCCATTTTTAAATCAAGAGGCCACAGGAGACGTGCACAAAGGTGTAGCAGCGAGGATGCAGGCACTTAGGAAAGGTTTTGTTTGTTGAAGGAAGGTAAAGCTCCCATTTCCTTTCACAGTTTTAGGATTTGGAACAAAATCATGTTTTGCTGACAAATGATATTTAACAGCCCTTTTTCATCGGACCTGCTAGCACTCCGTATGCATTCTTTTAATATTCAGTGTGTTTTACAGTGTTTAACCCTCCCACTGTCTTCACAGGTGACCCTGCAAGGAAAGCTGACCATTGAGCAGGGTTCATGGTTCATCCCTTGGGTCCATGTGGCAGGGGTGAGGAGTGAGCACCACCTCACAAACCCTCTACCGTTAATTCAATTCAGTTCAAGTTTATTTATAAAGCACCAAATCACGACAAGAGTCGTCTCAAGGACCTTCACATAATAAACATTCCAATTCAGGTCAGTTCATTAAGCCAATCAGAAATAATGTTTCCTATATAAGGAACCCAGCAAATTGCATCAAGTCACTGACTAGTGTCAGTGACTATACAGCAATCCTCATACTAAGCAAGCATAAAGCGATAGTGGAGAGGAAAACTCCCTTTTAACAGGAAGAAACCACACACACGTTTCTATGGTTACATTGTGAATTCTTAGTAAATATTTTATTAGGTGAGAGATAAACTTTATTGTATTTATCCTAGTGGATCTATAATTAAACGGGTAAACTAGTAGTAGCACATCCAACGTCAAGGAAAGCAAAATGTTATTATCAGGAGAGGGAGAATGTTTAAGTGGTTAGCAGCAGCGTGCTAGTCGATGGCCCCCTCCATGAGGCCACCACAGCTCAGCAGAACATCGTTGTAGCTTCTTCTGGGGAGAAAAACACTTAGAGAGAAAATAAAGTTAACAGCTGAAATAGCAGGAAATAATACAGTTAAAGAGCAGATTGTAGAAGAAAGCAGTAGCGTGTGGAAAGTGGTCAGTGTGTCCTCCAGCAGTCGAAGCCTATAGCAGCATAACTAAGAACACATTTCAACCAATGACACTACCAGAACAGGAGTTTCCTTCAAGAAACTCCTGAAGACCCTGCTCTTCAGAGAACATCTTCTAAACTAGTACCCTCCCTGCACCCATCCCCCTCTCTACCGTCCACTCCTTGTTCCCTCCTCTCCATGACTGATGTCAATGTTTATGTTTATTTATTTAGCAGACGCTTTTATCCAAAGCGACGTACAATCTATAACCTGTAGGGCATGTTGTGATCTGTGGGGGAAACCGGAGTACCCGGAGGAAACCCACGCAGGCATGGGGAGCACACGCAACTCCACGCAGAAAGGCCGCAGCTGAGATTCGAACCTGCAACCTTTGTGCTGCGAGGCAACAGTGCTAACCACTGCGCCACCATGCAGCCCATGCACCATGATGTCAAGTTGTTGTTGTTATTGTTGTTAGCCTCAAGGGCAACATGCCGATTATCACTTGTAAGTCGCTTTGGACAAAAGCGTCTGCTAAATACATAAACATAAACATTACATAAACATAAACACTTGATGAGAACAGAGAGCAGGAACAACAGGACAAAGGGTGGAGTCCGAGGCAGCAGGTTCATCTGGACATGCACAGGTCACAGTAACAGAAGGTGAGAGCTCTGCAGCTCTAACAACCAGAGCACTGACGTCTAAAGGCTCAGGTACAACATCAGCTACCCAGTGTAACACCATTAGAGAGGAAACTGAAGGAGGAAGCGGTGCTGCAGGTACTCGTTTATCACCGTCAAAGATCACATAGAACAAACACCAAGGGACAACGACCTGCAGAGTAAGACAGGGACTGTCAAGTCAGCTCACCAGAACAAAGGATTCTGTGGATAATTGAGAAGTTTCTGCAGCTCAGTTTACTCCACATGCTGAGCTTTTCATTATATAGAGAGTAAATGTCTGCAATAACCAACGAGTCTTTAACCACTGAGTCTTTAACCAACGAGTCTTTAACCATAACCAACGAGTCTTTAACCACTGAGTCTTTAACCAACGAGTCTTTAACCATAACCAACGAGTTTTTAACCATAACCAACGAGTCTTTAACCACTGAGTCTTTAACCAACGAGTCTTTAACCATAACCAACGAGTCTTTAACCAACAAGTCTTTAACCAATGAGTCTTAAACAATAACCAACGAGTCTTAAACCAACGAGTCTTTAACCATAACCAACGAGTCTTTAACCAATGAGTCTTTAACCAACGAGTCTTTAACCAACGAGTCTTTAACCATAACCAACGAGTCTTTAACCAACGAGTCTTTAACCAACGAGTCTTTAACCAACGAGTCTTTAACCAACGAGTCTTTAACCAACGAGTCTTTAAGCAACAAGTCTTTAAGCAACAAGTCTTTAACCAACGAGTCTTTAACCATAACCAACGAGTCCTTAACCACTGAGTCTTAAACCAACGAGTCTTTAACCAACGAGTCTTTAACCAATGAGTCTTTAACCACTGAGTCTTAAACCAATGAGTCTTTAACCAACGAGTCTTTAACCAACGAGTCTTTAACCAATGAGTCTTTAACCACTGAGTCTTAAACCACTGAGTCTTAAACCAACGAGTCTTTAACCATAACCAACGAGTCTTTAACCATAGCCAACGAGTCTTTAACCAACGAGTCTTTAACCAATGAGTCTTTAACCACTGAGTCTTAAACCAACGAGTCTTTAACCATAACCAACGAGTCTTTAACCAACAAGTCTTTAACCAATGAGTCTTAAACCAACGAGTCTTTAACCATAACCAACGAGTCTTTAACCAACAAGTCTTTAACCAATGAGTCTTAAACCAACGAGTCTTTAACCAACGAGTCTTTAACCATAACCAACGAGTCTTTAACCAACGAGTCTTTAACCAATGAGTCTTTAACCAACGAGTCTTTAACCATAACCAACGAGTCTTTAACCAACGAGTCTTTAACCAATGAGTCTTTAACAATAACCAACGAGTCTTAAACCAACGAGTCTTTAACCATAACCAACGAGTCTTTAACCAACGAGTCTTTAACCAATGAGTCTTTAACCAACGAGTCTTTAACCAACGAGTCTTTAACCAACGAGTCTTTAAGCAACAAGTCTTTAACCAACGAGTCTTTAACCATGACCAACGAGTCCTTAACCAACGAGTCTTTAACCAACGAATCTTTAACCATAACCAACGAGTCTTTAACCACTGAGTCTTAAACCAACGAGTCTTTAACCATAACCAACGAGTCTTTAACCAACAAGTCTTTAACCAATGAGTCTTTAACAATAACCAACGAGTCTTTAATCAACAAGTCTTTAACGAGTCTTTAACCAACGAGTCTTTAACCAACAAGTCTTTAACCAATGAGTCTTAAACCAACGAGTCTTTAACCAACGAGTCTTTAACCATAACCAACGAGTCTTTAACCAACGAGTCTTTAACCAATGAGTCTTTAACCAACGAGTCTTTAACCATAACCAACGAGTCTTTAACCAATGAGTCTTTAACAATAACCAACGAGTCTTAAACCAACGAGTCTTTAACCATAACCAACGAGTCTTTAACCAACGAGTCTTTAACCAATGAGTCTTTAACCAACGAGTCTTTAACCAACGAGTCTTTAACCAACGAGTCTTTAAGCAACAAGTCTTTAACCAACGAGTCTTTAACCATGACCAACGAGTCCTTAACCAACGAGTCTTTAACCAACGAATCTTTAACCATAACCAACGAGTCTTTAACCACTGAGTCTTAAACCAACGAGTCTTTAACCATAACCAACGAGTCTTTAACCAACAAGTCTTTAACCAATGAGTCTTTAACAATAACCAACGAGTCTTTAATCAACAAGTCTTTAACGAGTCTTTAACCAACGAGTCTTTAACCAACAAGTCTTTAACGAGTCTTTAACCAACGAGTCTTTAACCAACGAGTCTTTAACAATAACCAGAGAGTCTTTAACCAAAGAGTCTTTAACCATAACCAACGAGTCTTTAACCAACGACTCTTTAACCAATGAGTCTTTAACCAACAAGTCTTTATATCACCACGAATGTTCAGAACTGTTCATTAAGAGTGATGACTCTGATATAAGGTCACAAAGCATGAACTGGTGGGCTGTTATAAAGACTTCATCAGTGTTTATAGAAGGATTTATGATTACTCATCAGACAAATGATGTTTGTCCCTCACCTTGTCTCTCATGTTTGTGGAATAATCACAATTACATCATGTCCTGACACACAGTAGCAGCTTCTTATGAGCCCCGAAGGTAAAGCTCCTTCAGTGGGATTCTAACAAGTGCGGTAAGAAAAACTTTCAAGCCTCTCGAGTCAGAAAATGTAAAATAAAGATAATGAGAAATGTAAACTCCATAAAGGGATGTTCTTATTTCCATCACCACAGCAGCAACGACACACTCTGAGCCGGTGAGCGAGCAGAAGAAAACCCAGGATGGTCCATTCATTTAGTCTGAAGGCGTGCAGGATCCCAGAGTAACCAACAATTACACATTTAAATGTGTTCATACAGCACCGAAGCAACCCAATGCTTTTAAACACAGCTGTAAAACGCGAGCCAAGGGCTGAGCGCTGGATGCATGGCGTGTTTATGGCTGTGTGTATTTACAGTTTATGGCTGTGTGTATTTACAGTAAATATCTGGGGTGCTTTTAGGACCCCTGGAGCTGCAGCCATATCTGCCCCTTCATTATTGCAGCCACATCGTTCACACACAGGGCTCATCTGTGAGGATAGTAGAAGGAATAATGGAAGAGGGGGTGTTGTCAGTCGGAAACCTGCGCGTCCCACAGCATCATCGAGCATACGGAGGTACGGTTGGACGGCGAATTCAGAGAGGCTCATCTGTTTTTATGTGAGAAATTCTAAGTGCTGCATGTGTGTGTGTATGTGTGTAAGTGTGCGTGTGTGTGTGTGTGTGAGTGTGTGTGTGTGTGTAAGTGTGCGTGTGCGTGTGTGTGAGTGTGTGTGTGAGTGTGAGTGTATGTGTGAGTGTATGTGTGAGTGTGTGTGTGTGTGTGTGTGTGTGTGTGTGTGCGTGTGTGCGTGTGTGTGTGTGTGTGTATGTTTTTGTGTGTGTGTGTGTGTGTGTGTGTGTGTGTGTGTGTGTGTGTGCTTGTGTGTGTGTGTGCGTGCGTGCGTGCGTGTGTGTGTGTGTGTGTGTGTATGTTTTGTGTGTGTGTGTGTGTGTGTGTTCTGTGAAAAACTGTACCATGTGCACCGTGGTGATGGTGGAAGAGGTTTGAATTACTTCATGAAGGTAAGATTAAAGCATCTAGTTGTTCTGCAGATCTGCTCCTGGAAGTATCTGGAAGGTCCGCTCAGCTGATCTGAGGTCAAAGAGAGAATAAAAATGTGCACATTATGAAACGATGCTAATTAGCTCTACCTACTTATTTAAGTGACATCCACGTATGGCAGCCTGAAAATGACGACAATGAACAAATAAATTCTGGATGGATGTCTGCCGTGGCGGTCTGAAGTGTCATGTGATGCAGAATAAACAAACCATGTGACCATTTATTGATGTCATTTGATTCCTGTCAACACAACAAAGACACAGTGACGTGATGAAATGCTCGAATCATTTCCAAGCAGCTTGGATTTCTTTTCCCAGACCGGGCCTTGAAGCAGCTCCTACAGCGATGCGTTCACACACTCGGGAGTAAAACGGATGGCTCGAGCCGCGAGGACTCCAACACAAGCTGAGTGTTGCAGCTGATTCATGTCTTCAGCATGTGGATTAAGTTCAGGTGATTGTGCAGGAAGCTTTCTGGGCCTCAGGCTGCATCACAAACATCATGAGGAGATCCACAACCAGCCGTGTGGAGACATCGTGGACATTTGAGTGTTTTTAAACACCTTCTTGGGTCCAGTCCCTCAAAGGAGGTCTGGATCACTTGTGAAGAAAACACTTTCTTCTGTCCAAGTTTATAATTGGAAGGTTGGGCTGATGCTCTCTCACATGTCCTCCTGCTGCTCACCTATTTCTACCTGTGTAGCGTCTCCAGGGTCTCTGGGGAAAGAGACGAATCAATATGAGATTGACTTCCCTCCTCTCTAGTCCGTGGCGCTGCCGTGTTACTGGGCCTCGTGAACCAGTAATGGTGGCGTCACTGAAACGACCAAGACATGAACAGCGGCCAGTAAAAGTCCCCAGCTGCTGGGTGTGGTCACAGCTATCTTCTGAACATGTAAACCTGTCTGTCTCCTTTAGGTGGAGCAGCAGGTGAGTTCCAGCTATGATGTGATACTGGGCTGATGGTGGCTCAGGGTTAGGGGTTTGCCGGTTCAAATTCAGACCATGGCAGTCGTCGTCAGCCTCCCTGACTGCTGGTGGTGGTCGGAGGGACTGGTGGTGCTGGTGCATGGCTGCTTGTCAGTGAGCCCCAGGGCAGCTGAGACCACATGGAGCTCATCAGTGTGTGAATGGATGAATGAGTCATTGTAGAGTGCAGCCCTCTGAAAGGTGCTATACAGGTGTGGCTCATTAATGATGTCATCAGTCCTGTTGATATAAGCGTGCCTCATTTTCCCAGAAGTTATGAGCTCAACCTTCACCCAGCCACGGATCTCCCCTGCTGCCTGCCTGCCCACCTGGCTGCAGGCTACATGCTAGCTTTAGCCATTTTTACCACGCCTGCTTTAGAACAGCACCCAGGGTTTGTCGCAGCTCAAAGCCCTCACACCGGTCCATTGGTTCTGCCTGGATGAACAGCTCTGTGGCTCTGTGTTCTGCTCCTCTGGTCTTGGACTAATGGATCAGCGGTAACCTCATGCTTGATGGATGGCTGTTTGGGCTGACCTGCTGGCCAAAATGGAAGCTAGCTGGTGCTGCAAGTTCAGACACGTAAAGAGGGAGGAGTTGACTTCCCAAGACTCTTCCAGATGGGGTTCTTTATTCGCTCTAGTGGAAAAGGTTCATGTTGAAGCGAAGAGCTTCCAGGTGGTTTGGTACTGCGTCCTCCATCTTGGTGGAAATGAAAGCGAGTGTCTTTGTTCTTAGAATGAACGAAGCAGTAAAACAAACATAGACCCCTAATGCCACTGCACCGACCGGACAGACAGATAGTCCAGGGCTGAATCATGGTCTCAGTCCATCCCTGGTTGAATCTCAGATTAAGGCAGATTAACCTGCTTTTATTCTGGCCACAGAACCACGAACCCTTGCTAGGGTGCTGGAAGAGACTGGAGTCTGCTTAACTTGTCCACGTGGTTTTTGTGGATCTAGATTCGGGGCGACGGTGGCACATGAGTTAAGGGCTCACCCTGTAATCAGAAGGTTGCAGGTTCAAGCCCCGCTCAGTCTGTTAAGTGTTGTGTCCTTGGGCAAGACCCTAACCCACCTTAGCTGTTGGTGGTGGTTGGAGGTACCGGTGGCGCCGGTGTGCAGCAGACTCGTCTCTGCCAGTGGGCCCCAGGGCAGCTGTGGCTACAGTGTAGTTCATCACTACCAGAGTGTGAATGTGTGAATGACTGATTGTGTTGTAAAGCACCTTGGGGGGTTCCAGGACTCAGGAAATCACATACTGGCCTTTTACCATTTTACCATGGAGAAGTACCCCTAGGCCCAGAGGCAGTAAAACAGTAACTCAGTAAACACTTTGTAAAAGTAATTAGTTACCTAGCAGAGTAACTATGAGGCTAACTCTATGATACCTATAACATCAGAGATGATTCATGACTGAATGATTCTCAGTTACAACCTTCTCATGGATATCTGGAGTGTGCATGTCTACCAGGAACAGTAGAAGCACATCTAGTATCTGGAAGACTCATCCTGTCTGACTAATAAATGCCACACAGGCCACCGTAGGTTTGTAGGGCCCACTCATGAGTTTGGCTGTATAATCAGTTCCCAGCCTGTAGCCTAACCCACACAAAGCTTAAAACTAGCTACTCGACCTCTTTAGGAAAGCATCTATACAACTGGGTTCTGTTGGTTAATTATATAAAACAGGTATTCTGCTTGCAATTAAATCTTCTGTCTTTATTTCAGTTTTAATTAATGTATTTAGTTACATTTAGATGGTTTTATTTGGTGATATTTGGCGTTTCAAAAGAGGTTTTCTCATTGAGGGAGTGCTATGGATGTCCACAGCAGGCAGTTTAAGTTTACATTCATTCATTTATTCATAAAAAACTAATAAAATGCATTATTCATGGATTTAGTGTTTCATTTTTATTCCTTTTTGATTAATCTAACTGCCATGGGTGGAAATGGACATCTTGCAGGGAGTAAAACCAATGGTCTGGGATGCTGTAATGCCACGTGTCCATTTAGATAACCACAGACACTCGGGCAGCTTTAGTTAAAGCGATGAAACCCTTCTCACTGACCATCTGCCACAGGGCTTTCCTCAATCCTCAGCAGTCTGGACAGAAACCAGCAGACTGCTGGTATCAAACACTGAACGTGGAACACATCCACCGTCCATCCCAGCTCTGGTACTGATGGTCCAAGCCGAGAGGAGCTCATTCATCTTAAATTCCTAAATTCAAGTTTATTCATAAATCACCAAATCAGGACCAGAGTCGTCTCGAGGACCTTCACATAATAAACATTCCACTGCAGGTCAGGTCATTAAGCCAATCAGTAACAAGTTTCCTGTATAAGGAACCCAGCAGGTCGCATCGAGTCACTGACTAGTGTCAGAGTCTTTACAGCAATCCTCATACTAAGCAAGCATGCAGCGACAGTGGAGAGGAAAACTCCCTTTTAACAGGAAGAAACCTCCAGAGGATCCCGGCTCAGTGTAAGCAGCCATCCACCACGACTCACTGGGGATGGAGAAGACACACACACACACACACACACACACACACACACACACACACACACACACACACACACACACACACACACACACACACACACACACACACACACACACACACACACACACACACACACACACACACACACACACACACACACACACACACACACACACACACACCGCTGTTCCCAGCAGACGTGGAGGGCGCCGCCCACATTGATGCTTACGTTAAACTGTTTCTGAGTAAATCTTACGGCTGAGTGCTCACACAGACGATCACGCCCTGTTTTATGAAGATATGTCACGCTGCTCTAAACCTCATTTCACACTTGTACATGAACAGCTGAAGGCTCAAATCACGGAAAAACAACTGAACATTTTCCTCAAACCAACTTCTGATGACATGTTTGTTTTTGTGTCATTCGCTGCCTCGGCCTCAGATACACACGACTAGGCAGGTATTCAGCTCACTGCCACTGACAACCATGAGCTGTGGAACAAGATGCTCATTTACTTCTCAGGCAGGCTGCAGGTTGGTCAGGGTTCCCGATCTCTGACCACACAGAGAGCGATCCAGCTGAGGCTCAGCACTGTAATTACACAGGAACAGATGGCCTCGTGAGGACTTCCCCCTCATTCCCTCCTCCTTCACCGCAACTACCTGCAGCCTAGTTACACGCAGATTATTGTCCCCAGTGAGACGGAGAGATGCTGAAGCCCCTTGACACCACAGTATAAAAGACGTCCTTGACCAGGTGTTGTTGGACCACCTTTAGAAAAACAGATCAAGGACACAATTGAAAGAATTCTTTTGGTAAAATTTTAATGAATTCTGCGTTTCTGCGCCTCAAGGGAAGACGAATAATAACTACACAACTGCTGCCGGTCTGCCAGGCCTTCTGTGGACTCCAGAGAGACAGATTCTCTCTGCTCAGGCCGTGTTCTTTGTTCTCTGAAATCATGCGAGTGATTTAAGAGTCAGGATGCTAATAAATGTGTTTGCTTGTGTTTCAGATACGTAAAGCGACACACACACACATCACTCTGATGACCTGTCAGGTGCAGACGTTGTAAAGGCAGACAAAAGAGTATAAAATAACTATATATGGCAGCTGGATAGCTCGACTAGATAAGCAGGGGAAAGCAGACACATACCCACATCCCTGGTGCCAACTGCCCACCTCGTAACATGATGACAGCGACCGAAATGATGCGATGCCGGCTCAGACGTGGCCCGACCAAACAGACTTTGCATCAGGTTCTGGGGAACCAGAGCTGGTTCTGCTACTCCAGTAATCCTAGTCAGAGGGGTTCCATTTAGAGAATGTGGGAAGAACGGTTGCTTCTAAACCCGTCCTCATCACTAGCAGCTCAGTGTTCCAGCATCCACAAACGGCAACTGCTATCACAAGCTGAGATTAACAAGATAAAACACAAATGCTATGGCAAGGGGGGGGGGGGGGGGGGTGTAAGACACAAGGTCAGAGGGCATTTAGCATCAAGTCCCATCCAGAGATCGGGTATGGAGCCCCAATGAGTGAAACAACGCTGAACGAGGCAGCGACTGACCTGAGAGAGGATAATGGTGGGGTGTAACCGTACGCTAAAATCAGATTCAGCTCTGTGTTTTGAAGAGCTCGGTTCCATTAATTTCCCGTTTATTATTATTATATTTATTTATTTAATATCTGAAGCGGTGTCATCACAGGCTGCTGATCTAGCGTGACGTCTTTCACAGGTTATCAGTGCAGCTCTGAGCGTCACGCTCATACAGACAGGCGTTGTGTTTGACTGTTGATGCTCCTGTTTTTATTTCTGCAGCGAGCCTTAAAAACCCCTCACACCGCCCAGAGGTTCTCCTTTAAAACTCGCATTAAACAACCAGCTTCCTCCGCGCCGCGTTTTGTTGTAGGATGAAAACTTTACGTTAGTTGTCACGGGGAAAGTTCAGCAGACACGTTTGTTTACAGCTTTGGCGCTACATGGCAGCAGTGTGAGAGGAGGGAGGGAGGGGCGACGCGTCGCTCCGCCCAGCATCTCTTCAGCAGCAGCTGGTTTGATCCGCTCTGAAAGGCGTTGATCAGAATTAGCAGATCACATTTTTTTAACGGAGATCAGGCGTGTGCAGCCATCATGCGTCACACAATACAGCGTCCGTGCGGAAACTCACATAGGAACTTTTATCTGCTACACTTAAATCACGTGAATAGAAATTCATTATTTAACAGAAAAAATAAACCGAAACGGTTCAACACGCCTCCGGGAACCGTTACACCCCTAGATAATGGCGTGAATAAACACCAGGCAAGCTGAGTGAAGTACCGTCAGAAATCCCTGAAGATGCGAATGCAGCATTGAGGATGATTCCTACAACCACCATCGCTGAAAGCAAGGAGCTGATATACTCACTTCAGATGCTTGGATGTAAGAGCAAGAGCAACAATACCCACCATGGAGGAGAAGGTTGGAAGCCAAAAGCAAGGCGGTGTGGAGAGAAGTGAGCCAACAACCAGAGCTCCAGAAAGGCACAGTGAGAAAACCAGGTCCCAGGATCTACAGCCAGAAGCCCAGACCGGAAGCACTGGAAACTGCCAAACAAGCTCCAAGTCTTGGCCAGCCACCACCAGAGAGAGACGAGAGAAAGTGAAGCCAGATGAATAAACCGGCTCTTCTCAACCCAAAGTGTACTCTCAGTGGCAGGGTAACAACAACAGACTCGCCACAGCAACCGCCCTGAGAAGAACCCAGTATCCATCACTGTGGCAGACATCCAGGAAAGAGGATCAGGTATGAAAAACTGGACAGCACAGGGACCTGACATGATCCATGCCTACTGGCTTAAGAAGCTCACTGCACTGCATGAGCACCTGGCAGCACAAATAAACCAGCTGCTAAAGGATGGGACTCACCCTAAACGGCTAAGAGAAGGACGCACGAGCCTGATCATGAAGGTCCCTTCCAACTATTGGCCAATAACATGTCTCTCCACAACATGGAAGCTCATGTCAGGCATCATAGCGACTAATCTAGCACTCTGTGGTTTCACTGAAATGTAAAGTGTGTTGTTGCAAGTCCCAGCAGCCGGTCAAGGCTTAGAAACAGTGGTCAGAGACAAGGGTCACACAAGGGTCAAGAGGACAATAGTTCAGGACTTGCTGGTGAGGACAGAACTAGGCAAAGGGTCAAAAGACAGGATGGCTTCTCTGGATCCACCCATGGATCCACCCATGGGCCCGCCCCTAACTCCACCTCTGGCGGGAAAAGAAGGACTGGAATGGAGTAAGGACAGTCCATCTGGACCCAGAAGTCCTCAGGAATAGTGAAGGAAGATCTACAATTTGCTACCAACATGAAGATTTATGGCCTGTGCTCCCATTCCAGGAGTGCAACATGAACTTTTGTGCCCTCATGTGAATACTGCATGTAGTGAAAATGATACCAAATGTCTTATGTAGAGCTAAAAAAGTGTACTTGGTAAATGACCCCTTGACCTAAACTGTCAGGAGAGGATGACTTGTGACTCTTGCATTGTTTAGAGCAGTCTCAGAAGTGATATAAAAGGATGCAGCTCAGATCGGGCTGGGAGACTTGGAAGCTGTTTTGGGGAGATTCTGAGAAGACAGGAGCTAGTGTAAACTAACTCTTCTTTAATCATTTTGAACTAATCCCTCCTTGGGGGATAGCAGTTGTTTTTTATTTACCCATTTTTGTATTTTGATTTTGTAATAAACCATTTTTGAAAAAGAAACATAATCCTGATTCTTTCAGGTTTTCTCTAAAGCTTCACGTTTGGAGCCCTGGCCATAATTGCACAGAGGTAAGCATATCGATCACAGGTCTCTGAATTATCAGGACTTACTTTACAGTTTGTAACAGAATAATATAAAGAAACCTTAAGATAAGGGAAGTTTTAACTTCCCCCTCCTTGCGAGTAACGAGTTGTCTTAAGGGCGATAAAAACAGATTATTAGAGGTTATTTTGGCTCTGATTGTAGGTTGAAAAAGTCTCTAACAGCTGGAGTGGTTGGATTAATAAATAAATTGATAAACTTATGATAGCCTGATCAACTAGCATAAATCATTTTATAGTTACCAACCTCCCACATAAGCTGTTAAGAGGCGCAATTAATCCGGATAACCCAAAAAATGGCTGAGAGGCGTGGCTTGCCTCCAGACTTCTCTCTAGTATCTTAACCAAAAGGTAACGACTTTAAAAGAAGTGGAATACTCTGAGGCTGGCTATTCGTGCAAGTCATTTCACCTTTAAAATAAAAGACAAGATTCTAATTAGGTGGTCCAAACCCAGATTTAATACGATAAAACTCGCCGATATCCCCCCGAACCCTGATAGATGCACCGTCTCATAAGTTCTAAAGGAACCGGTAAATGGGACGGGCACGCGACAGTGTTACAAATAAAATCTATTATTATTATTATTATTTTTATTATTATGATAAGTAGGCGCATGGATCAATACATGAGCACAGCACAGAGAGGCATTGGTAGAGATGAGCAGAGTATGGACTGGAAGCCCCAAGGTCAAGGTCAAAGTGGGTAACAGGAGAGCCAAGCTCCCGTGGGACTTCCAGATCCAGACAGAGGACAGCCATTGTGGCTGATGTATATAGATGTAGATAACATCAGGAAACAGGAACACGAGAAACTAGAGAAGTACCAGGGCCTTAAAGAAGAACTTGAGAAAGCCTGGAGAGTGAAGACATCGGTGGTAACCATAGTGTAGCCAAGACCTTAATGGTGGAGGTCCACATCCAGAACTCCTTGTGCGACGAATGTCCGCGCAAATGCTCCAGTTGGTACAACCTTGTCATCCATGTTTCTTCTTCACTTCACTGTGAAACCCCCCGTGTACGTTCCTGACCTTGGTTCCATTACTTTGATCTTTGGTAATGATTTGGTGGAGCGCCTTGTCCCTGTTGTCGATGTAGGAAGGGCCTGTTTTTGAAAAGCCCTTGCCCATTGAGCTCCCTCCTGAACTTGACCTTCACTGTGTTGCAGTAGGCGGCCTGAGCATGGGGACCATACAGGCTCCCTGGCAAGCTCAACCCTTCCACAACCGCCACCACAGCATCCTTCAGAGCCCCCTCTGACATTCTCTCACACGTTGAATAGGTTGTAGGGCAGGTGGATGCTCTAGTCGATGAGGTAAGTGGGACAAACCACAGCTGCTCCTACTAAAATACAAAGACTCTCTTTTAGTCAACTCCTTGCATTGCGAGTTGACTACGATCCATGAGATGAAGAATCCTACACCACCACACATAATGTCTTCATGCGTCAATTGAAGATTCCCCTGGCCTCCCATGGACCTGTCCAGGAAATCATTGACAGCCTTTTGGAACAGGTTATCATTCGACCCCGTAGCAGCACCTACACAGCTTTGTTGTGGCCAGTGAGGAAAACTGAGCCAACATGTTTCAGTGTCTCGGTGGCCGATGGTCCGCCTGGAACAAAAACTTTCAAAAGTGAAAGATGCTAAATACTTCTCTACCATTGACAATGCTTCTGGATTCTGGCCAATTCCCGTCTATGCGCCTGACCAAAACAAATTAGCCTTCACCTTCGCCAACTGCCAATACACCTTCACACGGTGTCCAACTACTCCCACCAGTTTGTAGAGAACTGTACGGAGCTGGCAAGACCTCTGATCACCCTACTGAAAAAGGATGTGCCTTTCGAGTGGACTGAGCAGGAACAGCAGGCCATGGATGACTTGAAGGCTGTGCTTAGCCCCATGCTTGGCTCGTCCTGACTGTGACAAGGAATTCAACCTTGAGGTCAGGTTCTCTACCCACTGTTGGAGTGCTGGTCTGTACCAGATGTGTGACTGCGATAGGCGTGTCGTAGTCTCTGCTAATAAGATCTTGTCCAGTCTTGAGTTGAAATACTCTGACGGTGAAAAAGCTTTGCTGGCTACCATGTGTGCAGTTAAATAACGTTAAAATACCTGCTGGCATACCCGAACTACCTAGTTTCATCATCTATCGAATATTAAAGGTTCAATAATATTGATTATCCATATTTTTATGGAAAATTACATTTTATTGACAATCTATTAAAAGTAAACACACACACACACACACACACACACACACACACACACATGTACAATATAACTAGCCAGGCAAATCTTAAACAAAAGGAAACGCTGAACAGGATAGTAAAGTGGTCGGGTCGTCTGCTTGAAAACAAGTGAAGTGTGGCACAACTGTACAGTGGGCAGGTAGAGAGAATTGCCAAAGCTATTGTTAGGGACACGGGCCACCCACTGCATGCACCTGCCATCAGGACGGAGATTTGTTTTGGCTAAGTGCAAGACCAAGAGGTATTAAAGGAGCTTTATTCCTGAGGCAGTAACGTTCTCAATGAGAAATGAGTCTGGCGTGGCTATTTTACTTGATTTTATTTTTATTTATTCATGTATTGATTTTATATTTTTATTGATGTGTGTATTTTTGTGACTGTGTGTGTGTAACTGGGCGCTAATTCTCGTGTAACATGGTTAATCAAATTTACCTGCGGGTATTAATAAAGTTACCTTGACCTCGACTACCTGCAGAATATTACTGGTTCTGGGATAAAGGATTCAGTGATTTTTCCATAGAAAAACTCAGCTTTAAAGCAGTGAACTTATGATGTTTGGGTCCCTTACTAGTCTGCTTTTAATGGCCAAGGAACTTTTGACACCTCCAGATGGAGATAAGGCAGCTGCAAGCTTTAAAAAGGTCAGACCCAAGTGATAAACTTGTCATCAAATAATCTGGTGACTTGAATTTAGAGCTGAACACTTCTTTTTTAATGAAAAGTTGCAAAATGGATTTGTGTGCTGTCAAGTAAAAACGACACCCCGATGACTATTGTTGCAGGAAAATAAATAACATTTCCCCCTCCTCCTCATCATGTATGTTTGCTATAAAGCTGTCAGCCAGCAGAAGCAATTACTGCATAGTTTGAGCCAGCTACAGTAACGGTTGGCTGCTCAGTGCTATGGTTCGCTTCAGCTTCACATCTATCAGGGTCCCATCGGGAAAGATATTGTCTCTTGGGCTCACTGAGAAGTCACATCGACAATCCCTCACTGTGTCCAAGATCTCACTTTCTGCCACTATGACTGTGCTTTACCTGGAGCTCAGCCAGGAGAGTTGCTGCCCTGCTGTGGCTGTAGACACATTTATGATGTTCACCTGCACAACAGAAAGATCTGCATTCACACTCAGAATGGTGAGGGAGGAAGGACAGTGCATGTGCTCTCATAGGACACCTGCGCACTCATCCAGGTGAAGTCATGCCTATGTTAACAGAAACACACACACACACACACACACACACACACACACACACACACACACACACACACACACACACAGGTTTCAGGCAGGGGCGATTATACCCCAGAGGTACTCAGGGGCA
The DNA here is from genome assembly GCF_043380555.1 of Nothobranchius furzeri. NCBI lineage: Eukaryota > Metazoa > Chordata > Actinopteri > Cyprinodontiformes > Nothobranchiidae > Nothobranchius > Nothobranchius furzeri. The sequence continues at coordinate 75,247,083 of NC_091749.1, forward strand.
CCCAGAGATCTTCCCGGTCAGGCAAGATAAATTTCAACGTTATATCCACAAAGATAAACAATCAATGATGAAGAGTCTGCTTCTAGACCTGCAGAAGGAGAAAAAAAAAGAAAAACAACACACAACAATACAACAGGAGCAAACTATCACTGCGTCAACCTGATGAGGAAATATGAAATCAACATTGTTTAACTGAACAATCACGATAATAAATCACAGTGCATGTGCTCTCATAGGACACCTGCGCACTCATCCAGGTGAAGTCATGCCTATGTTAACAGAAACACACACACACACACACAATAAATCACAGTGCATTTAGTGCCAACCACAGCCTTAAGACACAGCCTTGATTGGCTGCAACTGGCGGTAAAATCATTAGACAGCATCAACCAGGGTTAATGGATAAATATAACTGAGTATTGTCAGCATAGCAGTGGAAGTTTGTCCCATGCTGTCTAATGATTTTACCAATTGGGAGCACATATATAGTAAAAAGAATTGTTCCAAGCACTGAACCCTGTGGTACTCCGCAAGTAACCCTGGAGTATGAAGACGATTTGTCATGTACATTTACAAAATGAAATCTGTCAGACAGGTAGGGATTAAACCAGCCTAACGCTGTTCCTTTGATCCCTACAACATGTTCAAGTCTTTCTAAAAGAACATTGTGATCAACTGTGTCAAAGGCAGCACTGAGATCTAACAAGACTAGAACAGACACAATATTCTTATCTGAGGCCATAAGAATATCATTTGTAACTCTCACTAATGCAGTTTCAGTGCTGTGATACTCTCTAAAACCAGACTGAAATTCCTCAAACAGAGCATTAGTGTTTAAATGCTCACATACTTGGATGGCCACTATTTTCTCCAGGACTTTGGATAAAAATGGAAGGTTAGATATTGGTCTATAATTCATTGGGTCATCTGGATTCAGAGAAGGCTTCTTAAGTGAAGGTTTGATTACAGCAACCTTAAAATCTTGTGGTACATACCCATTTACTAAGGATAGATTGATTATATCTAGAATGGGGGCAGTAACCAAAGGAATTGCATCTTTAAATAATTTGGTTGGGATTGGATCTAAAATGCAAGTTGAAGGTTTAGCTGAAGCTAATATTTTTGATAACTCTGAAAGCTCAACTGGATCAAAACGGTTCAAGCACAGATGAGGTTCTAAAGTCACCTCTGATGCTGCCTCACTTACTGAGGAAGAAGAAATCGCATTAGGGAGGATGCTAAAGATTTTGTTTCTAATAGAATTAATTTTACTCGTAAAAAATCCCATGAAGTCATTACTGCTGAGGGCTAAGGGAATAGATGGCTCAGAGCTATGATTCTGTGTAAGTTTAGCAACTGTACTGAAAAGAAATTTAGGATTATGCTTACTCTCCTCAATTAATGCTGAGAAATAAGCAGTTCTAGTTTGTTGAAGCTTATTTTTATAAAGCACAAGACTATTTTTCCAGTATAGGTAGGCCTCCTCATGATGCGTAGAGCGCCATGTTCTCTCCAATTTCCTAGAGTTTTGTTTTAAGGCTCGTAAATGAGAATTAAACCAGGGAGCCAACTTCCTGTCCCTAATTACCTTCTTTTTTAAAGGGGCTACATCATCTAATGCCACACGTAAAGAGGAATTAACATGATGAACTAATGCATCAATTTGTGAGGGGCTAGAACTGAAAATATTGCCCTCTGCTACGTTCCTCTGAGATGCTGAGGACAGTAAAGATGGAACAGTTGATTTAAAAGACGCAACTGCGTTGTCAGATAGAGACCGACTATAATGAAATTTACTTTCATGACTCGAGAACTCAGTTATAAAAAAAATCAAAGGTTATCAGAAAGTGGTCCGAGAGGACTGGATTATGTGGTAAGATTGTTATTTCCTCACATTCAATGCCATAAGTCAGCACAAGGTCTAATGTATGATGGCAGGAGTGGGTGGAGCTATGTATTCTTTGAGTAAAACCAATTGAGTCTAAGATATTACTAAAGGCTACATTGAGGCTATCATTTTCGATGTCCACATGAATGTTGAAATCCCCCACTACAATGACCTTATCAGTATTTAGCACCAAATCAAATAAAAAATCAGAGATCTGATCCAAAAACTCAGAGTAAGGGCCTGGTGGACGATATAAAACTACAAACAAGAGTGGTTTTACAGTTTTGCAATCTGGATTAGGAAAACTAAGAATAAGATGTTCAAACGAACTGTAACTATTAATCTGTAAGGGACTATTAATAAGTCCGAATGAAAAATGGTTGCCACTCCTCCTCCTCGCCCTGTACTTCGAGCAATATGATGATTTAAATAATTTAAAGGAGTCGACTCGTTTAAGCTAACATAGTCCTCTTGCTGCAGCCAGGATTCTGTGAGAGAGAGCAAAGAGATCTGATTATCACAAATCAAGTCATTAACCAACAAAGTCTTAGAAAAAATGGATCTAATGTTCAACAACCCACATTTAATTTTTCTAGTTTTCTGCTCAGTTAATTTGTTCTAATATTTATGAGATTTCCATGATTTGCTTTATTAAGCCTGATATTTAATCTGTGTGGTTTTGGCCGTGGGCAGGACACTGTCTCTATGCGGTAGTGGGTGGGTAACAGTACAGAAGCTGCAGAGGGGTGTGTCCACTCCTGCACCCCTCATCTTCTGCTGCAGTAGACACAGCTGGATGGTGTTGAAAGCACTTGAGAAGTTGAAGAACATGCAGCTACCTCCCTCTGGAGGGACGTTTCACAAGGAGGAGACCTGGGCAGAACCAGATCTTATTGAGGGGATTTAATATCTTCTCTGGCCTGAGGAAACATTGTGCAATCCACTGAAGGAGCTAGAGAGTGTCAATGGGGAGAGGGATGTTTGGGTTTCCTCTCCTACAACATCTTTTTCGAGAGGTAAAAGATAAATGAAGCAACGTTGTGAATCTATTGAAGGATTTTTAAAGGATTGAGGTAAACGATGGAAAAAGACCTCCTTCATGCTTTTATTATTTTTCTATTGTTTAAATCCTTCCTGACTTGTTTTTTCTCAAAAAGTGATTTTTCTTAACTTATTTTGATCATGTTCACATCAGTCAGCACACCCGAATCCTCTGCCTGGTTTGAAGCTAAATCCATGCTGTGTGAGAGAAATCCTTCCCCGAGGAGAACTCCATCAATCTTTCCTTGACAAATAAACAGCCCTCTGTTTTGAAGGACACAGAGAAGTTCAGGTAGGAAGCTTCATGGCTGTCAAGCTGTTACTCATACATATCACAGCTGGCTGCAGTACACTATCACACAGATGGACATGTTCCTGTGGCCCCTACCTTCTGGATAATCTATCCGCCCCTTGTTGAGCTTCACTGCTGTTTCTTCTTGCTGTCACATGCTCAGTTTGTCAGCTCCTGCAATTGTTTTTTTTCACTTTGTGTTTATTCTTCCGGCACAATCACCCCCTTACACATGTGATGTCACAGGATTAGTCAGAAACCTCCAACACCAACCTGTCCTTAGCAACAGACCGCAGGTCATGACCAACAATATTCCCAAGGGAGTTGACAGAATGCAGATAAGGGGTCAAGGTTGTACAGTCATTGCAATTTTGCATCTTGGCAACTCCACTGTAGGATGAGTCAGGTTAGTGTTTTTCATATTCTTTGCCTTCTAGAAGGACAAAGTGGGAGTGAGTGTGCCTCTCCTGCAATGCATTCAGCGTCTTAGTGGAGTTTTTCTTTTTTCTTTTTGTTTTGCAAACTCTCTCCTAGATTTTGCTGCCAAGAAAATGAAGAGGTGTCACTGGCACAAACCAGTCCAGGAAGGAGAAATAAAAAATGTAAACATACTTTAAGTGGAGGCAGAAGATGAAAATATGCATTTTGAGGAGATGATGACATTTCCTGCAATCTTTTGAAATACCTAAGAAAAGAATTGAGCTTCTCACGCAGCCTAAACCCTGTAAACACCAGCTTGTCAGCATACACCGTCATTCCAGGTCTACACCAATCTCTTTACCTTATTACTTCTCTAAAGACTCGACAGCGATGAACAATTTGGAACATGAACTTATATTCGGATCAAACACAAGACTCCTGATGTCTCTGCAATGTAGTGATGTGACGTTCACGAACAAATCAAATCTTTTGAACGGGTTTTCAATGTGAACGATGAGAGCTGAGTCCCCGTGGAGAGCCATTCATCTTGTTTTCCGGTAACAAATCTCCCCGTGAGTCGGTAAAGCACACCTGCTCAACCCCCATCCACCGCTGTGGTAGACGTCAGCGGAACGCTACCCAACCCAAGGAGCCAGTCTTTTGAACGGCACTTTGAGATAAACAACCGACTGATAAATTATTATAGAGGAGCTTCAAATCCGACCTCCAACAGAACTTCCAAAACGTTGGGGGAGGCGGGGGACATTGAGTCCGAATGGGAACTGTTCCGGGCCTCCATTGTTGAGGTGGCCGACTGGAGCCGTGGCCTCAGAGTCACTGGTGCCTGTCGTGGCGGCAAACCCCGAACTCGCTGGTGGACATCAACAGTTAGCGATGCTGTCAAGCTGAAAAACGAGTCCTATCAAGTCTTTTGGCCTGTGGGACTCCAGAAGCAGCTGACAGGAACCAGCAGTACAAGCAAAATGCGGCTCGGGAGTTCCTTAAGTCTCTGGATGACGGCTGACGTGGCTCTGCAATATCGCGTGGACATCGGGGACAGTCCCACTGGACTGGCAGACCGGGGTGGTGGTCCCCTTATATAAAACGGGGGGCCGCAGGGTGTGTTCCAACTACAGGGGGATCACATTCCTGAGCCTTCCTAGTAAGGTCTATTCAGGGGTTCTGGAGAGGAGGGTCCGTCAGATTGTTGAACCTCAGATTCAGGAGGAGCAATGTGGTTTTGGTCCTGGCCGTGGAACACTGGACCAGCTCTATACCCTTAGGGGAATCCTGGAGGGTGCGTGGGAATTTGCTCAACCAGTCTACATGTGTTTCGTGGATTTGGAGAAGGCGTCAGACCGCGTCCCTCGGGAGGCCCTGTGGGGGGTACTCCGGGAGTATAGGGTACCAGGCCCTCTGATACGGGCTGTTAGGTCCCTGTAGAACCGGTGTCAGAGCTTGGTTCTCATTGCCGGCAGTAAGTCGGGCTCGTTCCCAGTGAGAGTTGGACTCCGCCAAGGCTGCCCTTTGTCACCGATTCTGTTCATAACCTTTATGGACAGGATTTCTAGGTGCAGCCAAGGTGTGGAGGGCATCCGTTTTGGTGGTCTGAGGATCAGGTCTCTGCTTTTTGCAGATGATGTGGTCCTGTTGGCTTCATCAGAACGTGATCTTCAGCTTTTGCTGGAGCGGTTCGCAGCCGAGTGTGAAGCAGCTGGGATGAGAATCAGCTCCTCTAAATCTGAGACCATGGTCTTGATTGGGAAAAGGGTAGAATACCTTCTCCAGGTCAGGGATGAGTTCCTGCCCCAAGTGGAGGAGTTTAAGTTTCACGAGTGATGGAAAGATGGAGCATGAGATTGATAGGTGGATTGGTGCTGCATCTGCAGTGATGCGGGCATTGTACTGTCTGTGCCATAAAATCATCTGTTGTTAAATCCCAAAGTGTGTGAATAATGTTCGCATCAATGAATGATGTGTTAAAATGAATATTCCTGCAATGATTCATGTCAGATCTTAAACTACACTGGATCAGTATCTGTTAATCTATCAGTATACTCATACATCATTAGATTAATATTAATGTTTTAATATTCACAAATGTTCAAAATGTTTAAAACATTTCCACTTCACACAAAGCGTTAACCCCTCCTTGTATCTGAGGGAAGGAATGACTTCTGAGGTATTTAGGTAATGCCCTCAAATGTGTCAAATCCTGATTTGTACAAGATTATAAACAAGGAAGGTGATGAAACAGGAATTGCTTCATGATCTAGTCAGTTCTCCAGCTGCCTCCTGGTCCAGCCAAACCAGTGAGCAAGCATTTGAAACCATCCTCTCTTTAACCTCAAGGTCAAAGCCTCTCTGCAACGCTTGCGAGTGATTTCAGACACAACGGCTCTTTTAAGAGCCACTCAACACCTCAGACAGACGTCTAACCTGCAGACCCTGGTTGCATCTCAAGGCCGGTGAACGCTGAATTCAAGGGGAGCTACGACTCTTTGGGTTCTCGTGGTCTAGACGCCCGGTGAACTCACCACTTGGGCCGCCTTTCCTTTAGACGGCTGGGAGCAACACGGAGAGTATCGTAGACTCTGCACACTGGCATCGGATGGTGTTTTTTATAACAGCAAAATAGATTTTACAATCCAGACTCCACAAACTCTCTCAGATACTTAAGAAAGGTTCTGCTACAACATCTAGCTTCCATTCCTTCATTTCATTCTTACTTTGTCATGTATAATCATTAGTTTAGGAAAATAGAAATAAATTAATTTTTATAAACTATAAATTGACTCTGTCTGAATTAATGTGAAGTGTGTTTCTGGTCCCTGAATAAGTCAAAGAAACTAAAGTCTTCTATCATTTAATATATTTGAAGCCAATCCTTAACGCTACATTAGCATAGAATGTCCCTAGGGTCCAGCTCATATATCGATGAAAATGATGATTATCTTTATTACAGAGTATCCCTTTAACCTGCAGCCCTTTTCAGAGTTTCTACGTACCATACATGTGGCCATTATGGAGGTAAGAGATCACAGCAGCTGATGTATCTTTCTGGATAGTTATATCCAAATGACTGAAGGGTCTTGACTGAATCTTCAGAGGTAGACCTCTCCCTGGGCTGCCACCTTACCGTGGTGGAGGGGTTTGAGTGTCCCAATGATCCTAGGAGCTAAGTTGTCTGAGGCTTTCTGCCTCTGGTAGGGTCACCCATGGCAAACAGGTCCTAGGTGAGGGATCAGACAAAGAGCAGCCTGAAGACCTCTTATAACGAATTATATAAATGGAAACCGTGTTCCCTCGCCCGGACGTGGGTCACCGGGGCCCCCCTCTGGAGCCAGGCTTGGAGGTGGGGCACGTTGGCGAGCGCCTGGTGGCTGGACTTTCACCCATGGATCCCGGCCGGGCTACCCACCCTTTTTGGAGACCTTGGAGGGGGTGCTGGAGAGCGCTCCTTCTGGTGACTCCCTCGTTCTGCTGGGGGACTTTAACGCTCACGTGGGTAATGACAGTGAGACCTGGAGAGGTGTGGTTGGGAGGAACGTCCCCCCCCGATCTGAATTCGAGTGGTGTTTTGTTATTGGACTTCTGTGCCAGTCATGGATTGTCCATAATGAACACCATGTTCAGACATAAAGGTGTCCATATGTGCTCTTGGCACCAGGATACCTTAGGCCGCAGCTCGATGATCAACTCTGTTGTTGTTTCATCTGACCTGCGGCCGCATGTCTTGGACACTCGGGTGAAGAGAGGGGCGGAGCTGTCAGCTGACCACTACCTGGTGGTGAGTTGGCTCAGATGGTGGGGGAGGTTGCCGGTCAGACCAGGCAGGCACAAACGTATCGCGAGGGTCTGCTGGGAACGTCTGGCAGAGTCTCCTGTCAGAAGGAGCTTCAATTCCCACCTCCGACAGAACTTCCAAAATGTTCCGGGGAGGCGGGGGACACTGAGTCTGAATGGACCCTGTTCCGTGCCTCCATTGTTGAGGCGGACGACCTGAGCTGTGGTCACAGGATCGTCGGTGCCTGTCATGGTGGCAACCGCTGAACCCGCTGGTGGACACCGGCGGTTAGGGATGCTGTCAAGCTGAAGAAAGAGTCCTATCAGGTCTTTGTGGCCTGTGGGACTCCAGAGGCAGCTGACGGGTACCGGCAGTCCAAGCGGAACGCGGCTCAGGTGGTCGTCAAGGCAAAAACCCGGGCATGGGAGGAGTTCGGTGAGACCATGGAGCAAGACGTCCGTACGGCTTCAAGGAGATTCTGGTCCACCATCCGGCGCCTCAGGGGGGAAAAGCAGTGTGCTACCAACACTGTCTATAGTGGGGACGGTGTGCTGCTGACCTCAACTCAGGACGTTGTGGATCGGTGGGCAGACCACTTCGAAGACCTCCTCAATCCCACCGACACGTCTTCCATTGGGGAAGCAGTCTGGGGGCTTTGGGTTGGCCTCTCAAATCTCTGAGGTCACTGAGGTGGTTAAAAATCTCCTCTGTGGCAAGGCTCCAGGGGTGGATGAGATCCGCCCGGAGTTCCTTAAGGCTCTGGATGTTGTGGGGCTGTGTTGGCTGACGTGGCTCTGCAGTATCGTGGGGGCAGTCTCACTGGACTGGCAGACCGGGGTGGTGGTCCCCCTATTTAAAAAGGGGGGCCGCAGGGTGTGTTCCAACTACAGGGGGATCACACTCCTGAGCCTTCCTGGTAAGGTCTATTCAGGGTTCTGGAGAGGAGGGTCCATCGGATTGTTGAACCTCAGATTCAGGAGGAGCAATGTGGTTTTCGTCCAGGCCGTGGAACACTGGACCAGCTCTTTACCCTTAGGGGGATCCTGGAGGGTGTGTAGGAATTTGTCCAACCAGTCTACATGTGTTTTGTGGATTTGGAGAAGGCGTTTGACCACGTCCCTGGTAGGGTAGGTTTATTAAACACAAAGCACCCCTCTACAAAAGGTAGAGGGCAAAACCTAATAGGAACGAGTTGTAAATCTAAAATAAGGGATTTAACTAAAAGAGGTTGCTATAAAACATAAGTACAGCGTGGTAGAATTAAATGTGTGAACAAAGAGAGCCTACAAATGGTAGCTGGTTTCAGCTAAAGCTGAGAGTGCTTATAAAACCCCTAAAATCACGAGAGACCAGCTAAGGCCAGTAAAGACCTCTAAAGCTCAGTGTAGCATTAATGACCTTTAAAGACTGGTGCTTGTCACCCGTTCCAGGAGGGTGTCAGATTCTATCTGGTGCTCTCCATTCAGAGCGTTAGAGCTCTTTTGTCCATAAGAAACTTTATTAGTGGGTTAAATTCCCTTTGTGTAAATCTTTATACACTGTAAAAAAAATTTAGATTTTACGGTAAAACGCTGGCAGCTGTGGTTGCCAGAAATGTACCGTAAAATTACGGGTGAAACATTATTTTCTTTAATGGTAAGAACATATTCTTATTGTTGATTTTACGATTAAAAATAGCGCTAGGGTCAATATTTTACCGTATAAGAAAATGTTTTAACTTGAAGAAAAAATCATTTTCCCCCCCAAAATTGACATGAAAATAACATACAAAATAAAGCTCTTGCCACAAAACACAACATTTTTTCCCTGTAAAATTAACTATCAAAAAATAATAAAATACAATTTTATTCTGTTAAAATTGCCAGAATTTACTTTTTAATGGTTATAAAAAAAGATTATAAAACTTCCATGTAAATATTATAGTGAAACACTTAACTAGTACGACTAAAAGGGTGCTAGTTCTGTTGCTTTGAGTTAATCTTTTGTGAAATAATTTACTGTTTCAATAAAGACTTTTGCTATTTATTAACACCAATTTACTTCATAATTTAATATGACATGAAAAACTATCATGAGTGTTTAACTCTTGAAATATGATCACCTTTCACTGTTCAATTGATAGTATCAATGATCAACTACTTCATTTAATGCCAAAAAACATTTTGAGTATAAGTAAAATATTCAGATAGCTTAGCAGTTCATTTGATGTTATCAGATGATACAAAACCTTTTTTAGACTAGAGTGCTTTTAAGTGTTCTACTCTGTACGCGTAATACACAAACCATGATTTTATTCAAATTACTAAATGTAACACAAAAAACTCCACCTTAAATTTCCAAAAAAGTATTTTATTTAACATTTTTGATGTTTTGAACATCAAACATTTGCATTTATACTAAACAAATCAGAAATGGTTACTAGTTATCTCCATGACAGTAACAGTAAGGAGTCAGAGAATTCTTACAAGTTCTGTTCAAACTGTGCAAAACCAGTGCTTTAAGTTGAGCACACATATTCCACATTGCCTTTAGCAGACTATTCAGACACCTGTGTTTTTGGTCCTGTTCTCACTACATAAATGTCGGTACACGAACAATCTTCACTTTTCTAATTATTCAAATACAAATATAGAGAATGAAATATTTTTATATAATTGAAATGAATTGAAGAAATTACAGTAACAAGTTTACACCCACATATTTTGCACACAGAACTGAACAGTAAAGCTGAAATGTACATCTTCAAACTGCATCAGGTAACAAACTTTACACTTGTTTTGAGAACTTCAACTGCAAATTTTTGGATAACTACAAAATGCCAACAAAGTACTTGCAGCATATTTGTACACTATTGGAATACAAATATCTTTAAAACTGGGAAAATTAAAATCTAAGAAACAAAATAGCAGGTTTACCACATTTTTAAAAGACACATTTTTCAGATATAAAATGGTGAATCAAAAGTAGAACATGTACTTTTACAAATTGTGTTTAGTAAAACTTCACATTGTTAAAACCTTCCCACTCACAGTCAGAAATGTAACAATTGTTTCAAAAACAGAACATCGGTAGAGTATGTAACATAGTAAATACCTTTATCACCTTGTCTCAAACAAGAGGGGTAGGACTAGATCCACTCATGGTCAGCAATGTCTGAGATGAGAGTGAGGACTCTGGGATTGACTGAGAACACTTTTCTTCTTGGATTCAACCTTGGTGCCTCTCTCAGGATTTATGGAAAAGAAACACCTTTATGAAAAAAGGGGCGAGAGAGATTGACGAAATTAACAACCTGAGGTGGGATATCAGATGTCCAATTTGATAAGCACAAAAAAAATCTATAATTAAAGAAATTTTACTGTTGAAGGAACTCCAGTGTTGATCGTAGTTCCACAGGGTAGTGTATGTTAAAGCAGTAGTAACTGCCAAACATTAGGCAGATAGCAGAGGTGAAGGTTGTGATGCGGTCATTGACAATCTTCTTGTCAATGCTCAACATGAATGTCTCAGCAGCGAAGCAGGAGGAACCTGAGAATTAATACAACAACAACAACAAATTAAAAACTTTAACAAGAGCTTTAATGTCAGCCATACAGGTGCTGGCCAGTAAATTAGAATATCATCAAAAGGTTGAAAATATTTCAGTAATTCCATTCAAAACGTGAAACTTGTACATTATATTCATGCAATGCACACAGACCAATGTATTTCCGATGTTTATTACGTTTAATTTTGATATTTATAGGTGACAACCAATGAAAACATCAAATCTGGTATCTCAGAAAATTAGAATATTCTAAAGGCCAATGAAAAAATGTTTGTTTCTCTAATGTTGGCCAACTGAAAAGAATGAACATGAAAAGAATGTGCATGTATAGCACTCAATACTTAGTCGGGGCTCCTTTTGCCTCAATAACTGCAGTAATGCGGCGTGGCATGGACTCGATCAGTCTGTGGCACTGCTCAGGTGTTATGAGAGCCCAGGTTGCTCTGATAGCCGTCTTCAGCTCCTCTGCATTGTTGGGTCTAGCGTATTGCATCCTCCGCTTCACAATACCCCATAGATTTTCTATGGGGTTAAGGTCAGGCGAGTTTGCTGGCCAATCAAGGACAGGGATACCATGGTCCTTGAACCAGGTGCTGGTGGTTTTGGCACTGTGTGCAGGTGCCAAGTCCTGTTGAAAGGTGAAGTCTGCATCCCCATAAAGTTGGTCAGCAGCAGGAAGCATGAAGTGCTCTAAAACTTCCTGGTAGACGGCTGCATTGACCCTGGACCTCAGGAAACAGAGTGGGCCAACACCGGCAGATGACAAGGCACCCCACACCATCACTGACGGTGGAAACTTTACACTGGACCTCATGCAACGTGGATTCTGTGCTTCTCCGCTCTTCCTCCAGACTCTGGGTCCTTGATTTCCAAAGGAAATGCAGAACTTGCTTTCATCAGTAAACATAACTTTGGACCACTCAGCATCAGTCCAGTCCTTTTTGTCCTTGGCCCAGGCGAGACGCTTCTTGCGCTGTTTCATGTTCAAGAGTGGCTTGACACACGGAATGCGACACCTGAATCCCATGTCTTTCATGAGTCTCCTCGTGGTGGTTCTTGAAGCGCTGACTCCAGCTGCAGTCCACTCTTTGTGGATCTCCCCCACATTTTTGAATGGGTTTGTCGTCACAATTCTCTGCAGGGTGCGGTTATCCCTAGAGCTTGTACACTTTTTTCTACCACATTTTTTCCGTCCCTTCGCCTGTCTGTTAATGTGCTTGGACACAGAGCTCTGCGAACAGCCAGCTTCTTTAGCAATCACCTTTTGTGTCTTGCCCTCCTTGTGCAAGGTGTCAATGATTGTCTTTTGGACAGCTGTTAAGTCAGAAGTCTTCCCCATGATTGTGGTGCCTTCAAAACAAGACTGAGGGACCTTTTAAAGGCCTTTGCAGGTGTTTTGAGTAAATCAGCTGATTAGAGTGGCAGCAGGTGTCTTCTATATTCAGCCTTTTCAGAATATTCTAATTTTTTGAGATACCAAATTTGGAGTTTTCATTAGTTGTCACTTATGAATATCAAATTTAAATGTAATGAACATTGGAAATATATTGGTCTGTGTGCATTGCATGAATATAATGTACAAGTTTCACGTTTTGAATGGAATTACTGAAATATTTTCAACCTTTTGATGATATTCTAATTTACTGGCCAGCACCTGTATATACAAATACAGAGATACTTGTTACATGCATCATAGGATGCGTTATGTTACTAGCTAAACTTATATGGTTGTGTTAGCCAGTGTATTAGTGTGGAAGCAACAGAACATGAAACTAAACAAGCCAAGAGTACAAGAATGTGGCAGTTACAACAGAAAAAAACTGTTGAATTTTGCTATTTCGGCTTACCGCAAACAATGATGAAGGGTGTTGGCGGTACTTTCTCCATCTGAACATCTTCTGCAAGGCTTGTCATCTCAACGCAGTGGAACAGAAGCTCTTCCTTCTCATCAAAATGAGCCAGTAAAAGAAGCAATATCTCAATGACTTCTTGCAAGCAACCACTGGACTGACCTCTTTCAGTCTGTAGTTTGAGAACAGCATTCAGGACTTGCTTGTGCTTTTGTGCATCAACATATTTGAGGAACTTTAACAGACATGCACCCTTTTTGTCTACATTGGCAAGGAAGGTCTCCATCAGATTCACACCAATCAGTTCTTGGAAATGTGCGGTCATACCAACTTGATTGAAGAGAAAGGGCCATTCCTGGCATAGTTTCTGGATGCTCGCCCCTTTATTGATTTCTTTACGCTGCGTGTAATAGGTGCACGTGACTAGTTCTTTCACAACATCTGTACTACAGTTACTCTTTTTAAACAATTTCTTCATTTCTTCTTTATTTCAAGTTGACTCTCCACGGTCTCAGAGAGTGGCAAATGCTTTGGCTCCCAGCTAATACAGCCATATGTGTCTTGAACCCTTGCTTTTTGTTCAGCTGGTATTTCGTCTGTGTCGTTGCCATCATCTGATATTGCTTTGCGTTTTTTTATCTTTGGTGTGTCAGGTCGCTTGACATTTTCAACTCTTGCCTGAAGTTGCTTTACCAGGGAATGATGTCCAGGTCCAATAACATCACCATCAATCACATCTTGAAGAGACTTGGGATACTTGGCCACCAACCTTTTTGCTATCTCTGTAGTATTATGTTTGGTTGGATTCTTACAAATCTTCATCATTCCTCGTCTTTGTCTTGCGCTTGGTCTTTTCTGTCTTTCCAAGTTCTGTACCAACTCCTCAGGGAGCCTCTGCCATGGTATCTCAAAACTCTCTACCCAGTTTGGTAGTAATGGTGTAAAGATTCCTGAAGGTGATGAAGTAGTGGTGGATGATGTTGGTGAAGAAGAAATTGAGGGTGGAGAAAGGACATCCACTGGAGAGCAATGTACAGCAATTGGTGTTGAAGTGCAAGAGACTTTAAAAGTACATAGAAAAAGAGATATGAAAGCATCAAATCATTTTTTCTGTTGTGTTAAATTCTGCACTGCTTAGATACATTTTGAGATATTAGGATTACACAGCGTGGCCAAAACTTAAAAATGCAATTTGTCTGATAGATTGCATTTCGAAACTCAAAATGTATTAACTGCCCCACAAAGCATCAAGTTTTATTTACACAGAAAGCATGGTTAAATAATAATGGACACATCATCAGACTCAGAAACACTCATATTCTAACTATTTCCAACTTCAACAGCCCTCTGTGCGTTTGGTGTGGTGACAATGTTTTACACTTACCATTTTGGGTCCAGGCAGCCACTAGTCTTCTGGCTTGTATGGGCTTGAGCACTGGCAGCAAGTCATTTTCAGTAATGTACTTCAAGTCATGTGTGGTTTCTGCACCAAGTGTTTTCAAAGTATCTTCTACTGACTTGAGAAGTTGATCAGGAAGGTCCGGAAGCACTCCTGCAATTGCATCCCCTATGTTCTTTAAGGTAAGCACCTGCGATTCAGCCATATCTGTTAAGACACACATACAGTTTGGCTCTGGCCCAATGACATCAAGGCATTCAGTCTGACAAGACGCTGTGCTTCAGTGGAACAATCTGGTGTCCGTTTTTCACGTAAGATGATAACGGCCACAAGTCAATCAGTTCACTGATGAGTCTGCACTCTAATCTCCCAGTGTCATTTTTTACAGAGTACATGTGGTAGCAAGAAATACATTCTGCATCATAAACTCTCATGAGAAAATGAAGAGCAGACTCATCTTTAATAAGAATGAGGAGAAGTTCACCAAACTCCACTAACTGATCAAACTTAGTGACAATAAACTGACCCTTCCTGTAAGTAAGGCCATTATACTGAACCGCAACTGGAATCTTTGTATTGCTTTCAGTAAAGCCAAAATGTAGGACTGCATCTTTAACTTGCTCACTGTAAAGCTCTGAGTAAAATGGTGAGCAATCTTTTATTTGCAATGCTGGAGGACTCACTGACCCAGCAGAAAGGAAGGCCTGAAACATCTGATGTCTCTCTGAAAGTGTCAAGCACAGATTTTTGAAATCTTTCAGATGCCTTGCACATCTTTTGAAGTAGCTGTGTTTGCTCTCAAAGCGCATTGTCCACAGCCTGATGAGAGGGCCAAATTTTAGGATCAGCCCTGGATAATGTCGTAAGTAATGGTGTTTAGGTCTTAAGTTGATATTAGGAAACAGCACCTTTCTGGTTTCCAAATACTCTTGGATGAGAGCATCCAGATAAGTAACCTGAGCCTTGGAAACTTGCTGAGCACAAATTAGGTCAACAATGTCCTTAAGCTGCAATGTTAGCTGCCACGCATCATCTTGAGAGTTCTGCACTCTGTCTCCAATTATGAGAGGTAAAAGTCTCAAGAAGTTCCAATTTTGAACAGCTTGTCCACCAAGTTTCAATGTTTTTGGACTGACCTCACAAGGTTTGGATGGAGCATATGTTTCTTTGTATTTAAATTGCTTGATGCGCCTGTTCAGAATTGGGTAAGTGAACCATTTCTTTTTGTTGATGAAGTACTTAAGGTAAAGAGCAAGCTCGTATGAGAGGACACCCTCAAAAATGTCATGACTGAGACATGGGGGCATGCCAGGTGTGCAAACATCAAAGATTTGTAAAGAATTAAATACAGACCTGAACTTTATCCCCTGAACTTCTGACACATCTTCTCGTTCCAGCTGTTCAGTGGCAGATCTATACATTTCTGGGGTCCGCTGAGGTCCACACACTGCTGGATCAGCACCCTGAAACTCAGTTCGAGTTAACAGACAATATCTGCATAAGTACACTGATGAACTAAAATTTTCTGTAAAACCCCCAATACAATGAGAGCCCAGGTTGTCTCCAGCAATGCAGTAGAGTGCTCCTTTCACAACAGGTTTGTCTGCCATTGTTATCCCATTCTCCTCTAGTACCTTCAAATCATTCAGGAGTTCTGAAAAAACACTGTCATGGCCAAATTCCTTGAAATCCTTCTCCCTACACAGAAGACTAGCTGCATATGATCAGCATTTGACCGGGCATGGGGGTGGGGGGTGTGTGTTGAGTATAGATAAGTGCACAGCCAAAACCTTGTGCTTCTTTTTTGCAGAACCAAGTGGGTTAACTACTTCAAATGCATCCTGGTACAGAACCAGCTTGAGGCAATGCGGATTTTCCTGAAAAAATTTGTTTGACACAAACACGTTTCCATCACAACAGTCCCTGAGAACATCTGGTCTTGAAACATTATTAGGATCCACTGATATGAGACCTTGCCAAAAACTTGATTCCAGCATACTCTTCAAAGTATTTAGCAGAGGAACATAATAGGCAAATCTCTCCATCCTGTTCTCGTCCCTGCCCAAAAACACTTTTCTGGGTTCAACATACTTGAACACATCTTTAAAGCACTGAACTCTTGAATAAGCAGTTCTCATGGGCCCTGTGTGACAAGCTGAGAACAAGTCAGATTGTTTTACTGTGTCACAGATTTTTATAATGTCTTCATCTGAAACTGACATATCTTTTAGAAGTGAGCTTAGTCTATTCAATGTATACATCTGTCCCAATTCATGTATATTTTGTATTTCTTCAACAATGGTTTGAATGGTAGATGCTGGTAGAAGATGCTGTCCCTGTAGTTTTATGTAAAACACACATACATTTCTGAGATACAGGTCACTGAAATTAGACCCATCCATACCAGGGTCTTCTGTATCTGATACACTGGCACCTTCCTGTATGGTGGCACTTGTAGATAGACTCTCTGACTGAATATCTTTGCGACTCTCTGACTGAATATCTTTGCTTAAACCACAAATCACATTTTCCAAACGTTTGTGTTTTCTAGACATATGGGAGGTAAATGTAGATTTTACAGAGAACACACTTTGGCATCCTCTCACTGGACAAGTTACATGCCGTCCCTCTTCTATGTGTTCCTTTAAGTGAGCAATCAAAGCTTTAGTTCCCTCACATTGGCGTTCACAAAGTGAGACAGTGCAATTCAAACCCATTAAGGTACCATTCTGAGAAACAGTTGCGGTACCAGTGTGGTGGCGGTAGAAGTGAGACTTTAAAGCAGCATATCCAGAAAACACCTGCTTACAACTTACTTCAACACATTTAAAAATACACCGGGGTTCATTACGATGCAGTCTGCAATGCAAAACATAAGCTTTCACGGACTGAACCGATTCTCCACATATGCTGCAAAAATACATAGTCAATATGACACAGCTGCAAGGCTAGCTAACTTAAAGCTTCAGCTGTATGTCAAACAAGGCGGGAAAACCCAGGCCGCATTTAGACAAAGCATTCAAATATAGCTATACTAATTAGACGGTTTCCATTAATACACCCGTCTCCAAAACACGTCTTAAAACGCGCACTGCTGGTTTTGCAAGGCTCTTTTCAGCCGAATGTAGCTAACGCTAATGCTAGAAATGAGCTAAAGCTAACGTAAATTTATAATTTGCACATTCCCTGCCTGCAACACAATGCTGTCGATAAATAAACCAAGTTGGATTATTTTATTACCTTAGTAACTGAAGACGACCTGTAGTAGACGTTAAAATGAGAAACAAGTCCACGAAAATTAAGATGGCGTGCTGCCGTAGTCAAAGCAAGAGGAGCAAGATGGCGCCCTTGGTCGGCTGCGTTTCTGCTCGGCTCCCGACCTTTTTTGTTTTTCTATTCTATTTTATGGTTTGTTCGATATATAGCGGTGATTTTCTGCTGGCGTATGATCGGGACTTCCTGCTCTCGATCCAGTACAGAATGGACAACCTCTAGTACTCTAATGCGGGACACCCTTTTCCGCCGCCGCTGGAGACTGACGCTAACCTAACGTTAGGGCCTTTGTTGCCCCATGCTTTCCCACCACCGCTGGAGAGTGATGTTAACCAAGCCTTCGGGCTTGCGTTGCCTTTTGGTTTACTGCTGCCCCGGAGACCGTGGAAAAAGAAACGGGGGAAACATGGCAGCTTCTTCGTTCAGCTCCGAAGGATCCGGTGCGGTGAAGCCGTATCAGAGTGCTGCTCCGCGACTGTGATGTGGCGGATCCAGCGCCATCTCAACCGTGGTGGGCTGATCTCGCTGCTACCGGGAGCGCACGGAGCTGAATGTTCCATGGATGCGTCTGAAATGAGGATGTCCTGCTGGCTGGGAGCTCTCGGAGCGGAGAGCTGCATGAGTGCGTGGGATATGAGGATGTTTCGCCAGCCGGGTGCCCACGCACGTTTCGGCTGCTCTCGTTCTGGCCGGCCCATTCAGTGGGGAAGAAATCCCGCCAACCTGCGGTATGTTACAAGATCTGATGGAACCGGACTTTCTCTACAATCGGGTACTCAGTCGACTCGCTTTGCGCTGATCAACGCCAGATCGGTTGGAAATAAATCTTTTATTCTGAAGGAATTCTTCCAGAACAACAGCCTGGATGTTTTATGCGCCACTGAATCATGATCAACCATGGGGATTCGGCCGCAATAGTCGAACTGTTACCTCCTGGATGCTCCTTCATTAACATTCCAGGAGCACATCGCAGGGGCGGAGGTCTATTGACTTTATTTAAAGCAGATCTTATCTGCACACCGATTACCCCTCAATCAACTCCATTATCCTTTAAATTAAGCGTGTTTGAATTGGGACATTCGCCTACACTGTTATGTGCTCTCATTTACCGTCCACCACCATACAATAAGGATTTTCTAAATGAATTTGCAGCTTTTCTGGCTGAAGTCTCCTGTAGATACGGAAAAATACTCTTGCTTGGTGATTTTAATATTCATGTCTGCTACCCTGACAAACCTTTGGTAAGGGATTTCCTAGATCTCATCGACTCTTTTAGCTTGTCCCAACGTGTGAGTGGGCCCACACATGGTCATACACACACACTTGACCTGGTTTTCTGTCATCAGCTGGAAATTAGTGATCTTGGCATTTTACCTGTGACTTTTTCAGATCACTCACCAGTGTTGTTAATTTGAAATTGGACTATGCCCCTCATATTGAATATTTCCATCCCAGCTTCTCTCGCATAATCAGACCCAATACTGCTGCAGATTTTGCCGCTGTTCTTACTCTGAATTCAGCTCCATATGATTCTACTGATGCATCTTCTGTAGTTGAGGGATCACTTCGTGTGCTTTATTCATCCTGCCTGGCTGCTATGGATATTGTCGCTCCATTAAAATCACTCCCTATTAAAATCGCTCCTCCTTGAACCGTCACCTTATCGTGGTGGAGGAGTTTGAGTGCCCTAATGATCCTAGGAGCTATGTTGTCTGGGGCACTTAGTGCCCCTGGTAGGGTCTCCCATGACAAATTGGTCTTACGTGAAGGGTGAGACAAAGAACGGTTCGAAGGATCTTTCATGGCGGTTAAAACAAAGAGTCGGAGTACCCGGCCCGGAGGGTTACCGGGGTCCCACCCTGGAGCCAGGCCTGGGGTTGGGGCCCGTGGGCGAGCGCCTGGTGGCCGGGCTTTCGCCCATGGGGCCCGGCCAGGCCCAGCCCGAACCGGATACATGGGCTCGTCCAACTGTGGACCCACCACCCGCAGGAAGAACATGAAGGGTCCGGTGCAATGCGAATCGGGTGGCAGACCAAGGCGGGAGCCTTGGCAGTCCAATCCCCGGACAAGAAAACTAGTTTTTGGGACATTGAACGTCACCTCGCTGGCGGGGAAGGAGCCGGAGCTTGTGGCAGAGGTTGAGCGGTACCGGCTAGATATAGTCGGACTCACCTCGACACATTGCATTGGCTCTGGAACCCGAGACCTGGAGAGGGGTTGGACACTCTACTTTGCTGGAGTTGCTCCGGGTGAGAGGCGGAGGGCTGGGGTTGGCTTTTTGTTAGCCCCGAGACTCTCTGCCTGTGTGTTGGGGTTTACCCCGGGGGACAAGAGGGTAGCTTCCTTGCGCCTTCGGGTCGGGGAACGGGTCCTGACTGTTGTTTGTGCTTATGGGCCAAATATCAGTTCAGAGTACCCACCCTTTTTGGAGTCCCTGGGACGAGTGCTAGATAGTGCTCCATCAGGGGACTCCATTGTCCTGCTGGGGGACTTCAGTGCTCACGTGGGCAATGACAGCTTGACCTGGAGGGGTGTGATTGGGAGGAACGGCCCACCTAATCTGAACCCGAGCGGTGTTTTGTTATTGGACTTCTGTGCAAGCCGCAGTTTGGCATAACGAACACCATGTTCGAACATAAGGATGCCCACCGGTACACTTGGTACCAGGGCAGCCTAGGTCACAGGTCGATGATAGATTATGTAGTCGTATCATCTGACCTGCGGCCGTATGTTTTGGACACCCGAGTGAAGAGAGGGGCGGAGCTGTCAACTGATCACCACCTGGTGGTGAGTTGGATCAGATGGCAAGGGAACATGCCGCGTAGACCTGGCAGACCCAAATGCATAGTGAGGGTCTGCTGGGAACGCCTGGCAGAAGAACCTGTCAAGACGGTCTTCAACTCCCACCTCCGGCAGAGCTTTGGCCACGTCCCGAGAGCAGTGGGGGACATTGAGTCCGAGTGGGCCTTGTTCCACTCTGCGATTGTCGAGGCGGCTGTTGCTAGCTGTGGTCGTAAGGTGGCCGGTGCCAGTCATGGTGGCAACCCCCGTACCCGCTGGTGGACACCAGAGGTTCGGGGAGCCGTCAGGCTGAAGAAGGAGGCCTACAGGGCGTGGCTGGTCTGTGGGTCTCCGGAGGCAGCAGGCAGGTACCGGATAGCCAAGCGGGGTGCAGCAGTGGCAGTTGCCGAGGCAAAATCTCGGGCGTGGGAGGAGTTTGGTGAGGCCATGGAGAAAGACTATCGATCGGCTCCAAAGAGGTTCTGGCAAAATGTCCGGCGCCTCAGGAGAGGAAGGCAGCAACTCGCTCACACTGTTTACAGTGGGGATGGGGAGCTGCTGACGTCAACTGAGGCTATAGTCGGACGGTGGAAGGAATACTTTGAGGAGCTCCTCAATCCCACCAATGCGCATTCCGAGGAGGAACCAGAGCTGGGAGGCCTGGGGAGGGACTGTCCGATCTCAGGGGCAGAAGTTGCTGAGGTAGTCAAACAAGTACACAGCGGCGGAGCCCCGGGGGCGGATGAGGTTCGTCCTGGGTATCTCAAGGCTATGGATGTTGTAGGGCTGTCATGGTTGACACGTCTCTACAACATTGCGTGGTCATCGGGGGCAGTTCCTAGGGAGTGGCAGACCGGGGTGGTGGTCCCCATCTTTAAGAAGGGTGACCTGAGGGTGTGTTCCAACTATAGGGGGATCACACTCCTCAGCCTCCCTGGAAAGGTCTACTCCAAGGTACTGGAGAGGAGGGTCCGATCGATAGTTGGATCTCAGATAGAGGAGGAGCAATGTGGTTTTCGTCCTGGCCGTGGAACTGTGGACCAGCTCTATACACTTGCAAGGGTGATGGAGGGGGCATGGGAGTTTGCCCAACCAATCCACATGTGCTTTGTGGATTTGGAGAAGGCTTATGACCGTGTCCCCAGGGGCACCCTGTGGGGGACGCTCCAGGAGTATGGGGTGGGTGGCTTTCTGTTAAGGGCCATTCAGTCCCTTTACCAGAGGAGCGTGAGTTTGGTCCGCATAGCCGGTAGTAAGTCGGACCTGTTCCCAGTGAGGGTTGGACTCCGCCAGGGCTGCCCTTTGTCACCGGTTCTGTTCATCACTTTTATGGACAGAATTTCTAGACGCAGCCGTGGTGTGGAGTGTGTCGAGTTTGGTGGCAGGAGAATCTCGTCTCTGCTTTTTGCGGATGATGTGGTCCTCCTAGCTTCATCCAGCTCTGACCTTCAGCTCTTGCTGGGTAGGTTCACGGCCGAATGTGAAGCGGCTGGGATGAGGATCAGCACCTCCAAATCTGAGACCATGGTTCTCGACCGGAAAAGGGTGGCTTGCCACCTCCGGGTCGGGGGAGAGGTCCTACCTCAAGTGGAGGAGTTTAAGTATCTCGGGGTCTTGTTCACGAGTGAGGGTAGGAGGGATCGGGAGATCGACAGGCGGATTGGTTCGGCGTCTGCAGTGATGCGGACGCTGAGCCGATCTGTCGTGGGGAAGAGGGAGCTGAGCCAGAAAGCCAGGCTCTCGATTTACCGGTCGATCTACGTCCCAATCCTCACCTATGGTCATGAGCTTTGGGTAATGACCGAAAGAACGAGATCGCGGATACAAGCGGCCGAAATGAGTTTCCTCCGTAGGGTGGCCGGGCTCAGCCTTAGAGATAGGGTGAGGAGCTCGGACATTCGGGAGGGACTCGGAGTAGAACCGCTGCTCCTCCAGATCGAAAGGAGCCAGTTGAGGTGGTTTGGGCATCTGGTCAGGATGCCTCCTGGACGCCTCCCTGGGGAGGTGTTTCGGGCATGTCCTGCCGGCAGAAGGCCCCCGGGTCGACCCAGGACACGTTGGAGAGGTTACATCTCCAATCTGGTCCGGGAACGCCTTGGGGTTCTGCCGGAGGAGCTGGTGGACAAGGCCGGGGAGAGGACAGCCTGGAGCTCCTTAGTTGGGATGCTGCCCCCGCGAACCGGACCCGGATAAGCGGAGGAAGACGACGACGACGACATTAAAATCAAGTCGAAAGAAATCCAAGCCCGACCCATGGCTGAATGAACAAACTCGTTTCTTGAGATGAAATTGCAGGAGACTGGAACGTAAATGGATAGAAGACAGGCTTACTGTATCCTTTGAGGCCATGAGAGAGGCTTGGTCTCAGTACCAAAGAGCAGTCAGAGGCGCGAGAAATCGTTTTTGCCAGCATTGTCACGGCTAATTCAAATAATCAAGGTGTGTTATATAAAACCGTAAATGCAGTGCTTTCCCCAGTTCAAAAACTATTTTCCTCTGCGTCCGCTGACTTGTGTAGCCAAATCCTTCAGTTTTTCTTAAATAAGATCACTGTAATCAGAGCTCAGATTCACCAAACCAACCATGTTCCTGATTCATTTATCCCCTCTCACGGGAAACTTCAAAGCTTTCAGCCCATCTCTTTGGCCTACCTAGAAAAAACTGTTGCAGCCTTGAAATCCTCTGGCTCCCCAGATGATGTTATCCCACCTCGACTCCTGAAAGAGGTGTTTCCTTTAATTAGCAATAGCGTGCTAGGCATTATAAATAGTAGCTTGACATTGGCTGAAGTTCCTTGTGCCTTTAAACACGCTGTTCTACAACCAATCTTGAAAAAACCCGGCCTCGATCCCACCGATTACTCTAATCTACGACCAATTTCCAAATAACCGTTTTTATCTAAGGTTCTTGAGAAAATAGTCTATGCACAGTTGGTGAAACATCTAAATGAAATTCAGGTAATGGACATCTGTCAGTCTGGTTTTAGAAAACAGCACAGCACTGAAACTGCTCACGTTCGGGTGTTTAATGACATTTTTCTAGCTTTAGATTCAGGTTTCCATGTGGTTCTGGTACTTTTGGATCTATCTGCAGCATTCCACACGATCGATCATGGCATTTTGATCACAAGACTTCACACTTGGGCTGGCATTTCAGGCACAGCCCTGGATTGGTTTAGGTCATACTTTTGTAACAGGCCTGCTAGAGTCATGTTAGATGGCTGTTCATCCGAGTCACAGCCACTACGTTGGGGTGTCCCACAAGGTTCAATTCTCGGCCCGTTACTGTTCAACCTCTATATACTGCCCTTAGGAGCCATTTTCAGAAAGCACGCTGTCTCATACTATCTTTACGCTGACGACTGTCAAATCTACTTTTCATTTAAGCCAACTCAATCAACGAAAGTTCTGTCTGATTGTATCCTTGAGGTCAAGCAATGGCTAGCTGACAACTTCCTCCATCTCAATGACTCCAAAACTGACTTAATCGTTTTCAGTCCTTACAGTACCACGGTTACTCATCAACCTGACCTCAACTATCTCTCACCTAATGTATCCTCTGTAATCTCCAACCTTGGAGTAAAAATGGACCAGGCTCTGAAGATGGATGCCCAGGTCAAAAACACAGTTAAATCATGTTTTTACCAACTAAGACGCATCTCGAAACTAAAGCACATCCTGAGTGTCCGTCTTCTGAAATCTGTGGTCCACACTTTTATCACTTCAAGGCTGGATTACTCTAACTCCTGCTTATATGGCATCAGTAAAGCAGCTCTTTCTAGACTTCAGCTGGTCCAGAATTCAGCAGCTAGGTTGCTGACTGGAGCTGACAGAAGACAACACATTTCTCCAATTCTGAAATCTCTCCACTGGTTGCCCGTGCAGTTCAGGATAAACTTCAAAATTATGCTTCTCACTTACAAATCCTTGAACCATCAAGCTCCTCCATATCTGTGTGAACTTGTCCATTTCTACAACCCGTCGCGTGCTCTCAGGTCCGAAGATAAGCTCCTCCTAGCTGTTCCGAATGCACGTTTAAAAAGCCGTGGAGAAAGGGCTTTCTCTGTCTGTGCACCGAAGCTGTGGAACACATTACCACTGTTAGTGAGGCAAGCACCAACAGCTAGCATATTTAAATCACGCCGGAAAACTCACTACTTCAACCTAGCTTACAGGAATGTAAGAAAATATTGATATAGCAATATATCGCAATATTTTTTCCTGTGATATTATATCGATGTTCAACAGCTGTGTATCGATTTTTTGGAAGAATTTACGTGCAAACATGTGTGTATTTTCTTTTCTTTTGGTGCAAATCAAATGCCGTCCGCTAGTCAGCAGTAGTGTGAATGGAGTTTGTTTCCACCACTGAAATGTAAATCCCTCTATCATGGTTCAGATACCTCATGTTAATCATGTTAAGTATCAGTTTGGACCATTTATTGAATTTTCCTACAATAATTTAAGTCTAAAAAAATCGCTAATATTTTCCGGCTGAATGTATTGCAATATATCGTGATATATCGTATTGTCTCCCCTGTATCGTGATAAGTATCGTATCGCCAGAATGTCACCAATACACATCCCTACTAGCTTATACCACATAATTATGAACCTCACAACTACATTGTTTAAAAATGGAATTCACAATATCAACTTCTGTATTATTGTGGTTCTTTTTAAAATGTTTTTCTAATTTTTTATTCTCCCTGTGTTTTATCGATTTCTAGCTGTTAGTTCTGGGAATTTTGTTGTATTTCCTTTTTATGTTTTATCTCTGTTCGACATGATTGTATAACTTTTTTTGCCGGTTTAATTAACTAACATTTTTAGTGTACAGTGCCTTGTTTGGTTGTAATGCCTTATTGAATGCGCTTTATAAATAAAATTGGATTGGATTGGAAAGCAAAACTTGTGTGGAGCTAGATGCAGTGCGCTGATTGGCCCATTTGAAATCAGGCGCCTTGATGTGAAACTGTGATCTAAACTTCAGGGGAAAACGCCTAGTTTTGGAGGAGGTGCTTTTAAAATCTTTTTTCTTCATATGATAAATAGAACAGATAACAGATAATTATTTTATCACTTTTGGGATTATATGAATTCACTCAATAATATAGTATGTCTATCATTAGCTGTAGGTCTCTCAAGTTGTTGTTGTTGGCTTTTACATTTTAAGCTTATTGTAATGATGACTCGAGCTGAGCGAGAGTTGGAGATGTGGCGTGGCTTCTTAACCCAAGCGCGGAGTGAACTGACGCCGGGTGGAGTGAGCACGCTGTCTAATCTGGGAGCCGGGTGCGCAGCGGTGTGATGAGACAGCTGAGCAGGGCTGACGTCTAAGAGCTGCCAGGTCTCCTGGATCTGGCTGATCTGGTTAACAAAGGCTGAGTGGTCTGAGACGACCTGGTCTGGACTCTGTGTTCGGTTCGGTGAGAACGATGACTGATGATTCCGCGTTGTGTGGCACTTCCTTAAGTAGACTTGGCGGGTGACGTGAACCGGAAGACTGGCGCTAGGGATGTTGGGTAATGGAGTTCGGACGGTCTGAGTGACTCTGCGGTTCCTCCCTTGAGGAGGTTGAGGGTTGTGAGGGAGACTGCGTGACCCTTATGGTGTATTGAGTTCAACAGAATGTAGATTTAACAGCTACATCCCATAATCTTTGCAAAAACTACATCCAAAAATTGCCCTAATACATTTCTAGTATGAAGATCTTGGGACATGTGTACCTCTTATATTAAAATTTGAGGAAGAATATGCTGTATTAATTGTGCTATGGATCAAGAATGGATTTAATGTAAAGTGCTTTGGGCTTCTTGAAAACCGCTATCTAATCTATTATTATTATTATGTAAAATTAATGCAAAAATCGCAAAGTCATATTACAGCATGCATCCATTACCAGCACAAGCATGCTTACATTCAGCAATTAAAACCTGTATTTTTTTCAATAAATAAATGTAAAAAAAATGTGTTTGCCTGTTCTAAACTTTTTTGAAATCTTCCGTTAAAAAAACTATGCAAGAGTGATTTACAGTAGGTTTGTGTATTTTTTTCAGAGAAAAAATGTGCATATTACAGTTTTTCCACATTCCTTTATTTACGGCAATTTCACATCACATCAACAGTTTTAAACTGTTTTATAGTTAACAAGCTTTTCCAGTCGTATTTTTATTGTCTTTCACTGTAAAATATACGGATCTTTTTACTCTGATCCGCTTCAGCTGGGCCGGTGTCGGTACAAGATCTGCTCAGGTGCAAAATTGGCTCGGGGTCCTTCGACTGCCGATGACGTCAAAGTACGGCAAACCCACTCGGACAAAGTACACTACACATCTATACTGTACTGTTGGAAATAATTTAGCGGTTTCATTATTAAAATAATGTTTCTTAAGACGTAAGTTTGTGTTTATAATGGTATTTGTATATTGTATTCACAATGTTGAACTCCTCTTTGAGCACATCCCTTGAAGGATCATAGGTATTAGCAACACCTGTGAAATTGTATTTGCAGGAAAGAAGTGTGTCCCGTTTATTGAAGTATTTTGTGTGTAGAGTTTTTGACGTCTTGTCCATGCGTAGTTCAGTTACGCTCATAGCTGCTAGCCAAAACTCTGGAGTTAAAAGTTTTCTGGCTTTACTAAAATACCTGTCTGTACTTATTTGATTGATGGTAGTTTTACTTTCTGTTAGACTCCAAATGTAATCATTTGGCACGTTTCTAATTCATAATTTGTAATAATGTAATCGGTGATATTAGCATTAGCATTCCTATGGGTTTTTCCACGTATATTAGCATTGCGCTAACCACTCGCTGCCAAATTGCAGCCTTTGCGATTAGAAAATCTCCTTTTGTCACATCGCAATTTAATTGCACATGCAGTTAATCGTTCAGCACATGCAGCTCTATGCTAAAAGTGTATTTTCAAAGAGGAAATGATGGATTTCTTTGTAAAAGTTGTCCATCTTTCCAACACAAAGATTTGCCTGGACCAACGTGACGTGATAACAACGTAACGTGATTACGTAATTCTGTAAGGTTCATGTCCAGCCAATCAACTGCTTAGACGTCATCAGCAGTCGGCGGACCCCGAGCCAATTTTGCACCCGAGCAGATCTTGTACCGACACTGGTGAGGGTCCACGGCGTGTCGCTGTCCATGGTGCTGAACCAGTCGAGCGTGGCTGAAGCGCTGCTCTCCAGGGTGCTGATTCTCCGTGCAGTAAAAACAGATGCCTGAAGAGGCCATGGGGCCGCTGGACCTCCGCAGGACGGGACAGCTAGACCCAGGGATCGTATCAAGGATCAGCTGTGATTTCCTTGATGCTTTGATAGAAAAATGGAGACTCTACACTCAACTGCACAGTGGTGCTGTCAGTAGAGCTGCCTTCTTGCACCAAGAAGGTTGCAGGTTCTAATCCCATCTATGGCATTTGTGCATGTGTAGGGTAGTAAATGGTAAATGGTTGTAGAGCCCTAAGAAGGTAAAGTGCCTTCTTAGGGCTCTACAACCCCTCAGGTGCTTCACAACACAATCAGTCATTCACACATTCACGTACTGGTGGTGATGATCTACAATGTAGCCGCAGCTGCCCTGGGGCGCACTGACAAAGGCGAGACTGCCAAACACCATCGCCACCGGTCCCTCCGACCACCACCAGCAGTATGGGTTCTCTCCAGGTTCTCTGGCTTCCTCCCGCAGAGCAGAAACACGGACATCAGGTTGATTGAGGCTCCAAATCACCCCTAGGTATGTGTCCCATTCCCCTCTCCTCCAACCATATTAAGGAATAAATGTTTTAGGCGGTGAGTGGTTCTGATTGGTTCAGAAGTCTGAAGGGTGCCTGAAAGCTTCATACAGGAGCTGTTTTGTTGGGTGGATCAGTTTCTTTCTCTTTCATTTGTAGCGTTATTGTCCACTGTGATGTCAGAGGTCACCAGCAATGGATTTCTCCACAGCCTGCTTCATCAGTGCACCGAGGCTTTACTGTGTGCTTTCCACTGCGCTGTGACCTTGTTACCACAAAGGGAAGCCATAATAAATGTTCTTCTCCTTATCTGGCCTGCAAATCACACGTCTCTTCAGAAGACGAGACTTTTACTCCTCATGAAATGATTTTCATTTGGTCTCATAAAATGGTTTATTTCAATCCACAGGTTGTTTACAATCATATTCTGTATTATGTACAGGGAATGTTCTAATAATTAGTTAATTATTCAACATAAATGTTTATTATTTCAGGACTTGTTTCAGATGTTAAATACACTAAATGAGTCTACTTGATGATTTAATAATGATTAATTATCAGTTACATCCACATATTAACATCAGAACATGAACAAATGAATGTTTAACAGATTTATTTCACATTAAGTGGAACCAGCCTGTTTTGAGGGTCGTGGTAAAGGCCTAGACACATTCACCAGATCTGGTTGGTCAAAGTTTATAAACAAACACTTCTTAAAAGTGAACTCACTTCCTGTTTCTCCAGTTCCACTTCCTTCATGCTGAGTCAAGTATGTAGTTTATAAAAACCTATTTAATTCTATATTTCTAAACTAATGATGACACAGAACAATCATGATGAACGATGGTTGGACAAGATAACGGAGACAGTGAATGAAAGGATGTAAGCTTAGAAGTTTGTAGCAAAACCTTATTAAGTATCTGAGAGATTTTGTTATTTCTGGGTTGTAAAATCAGTCTGACTGTCTGGTGTAACAAGCTATAGATTATTCATAAAACCATCCCATGCCAGTGTGCAGATCTACAAACCTTTTGTGATGAAGGCCCTTGTGCAATCCAGGGGTCAAGAGGTCGGTATGGACAAACTGCCGGTGGCGTGGACCTCTGGTTATTGGTGCCCGTAGTTCAGCTCCGAGTACGAGCCGTCTGCTCTGAGCTACCTTCCAGGTGACGGCAGGAAGCTGGCATATCTATTTGACATCTGATGAAGCTTGCAAAGGCTTTGAACTTGGGGTCAAAAGAGAGGATGGGTGGTTCCAAGTGCTTTGCTCACCTGGTCGGCCGAACCGAGCAGGCTGGCTAAGAACTGGTTAGTTCAGGAAGTGAACTCTGTTTTGATTAGCTACTGTTTACAAATGTAGACGAATCAGAATCTGACAAGTTTAAAGGCGTTACCAAAATACCTCTGGCAGCCGCTCCTTCCCTCAGACTCTTAGAGAGGTTATTTCTTAGTGTAGCTGACGTTGAAATGTTTGCGTTGGTTGCCATGACAACACCAGCAGCGCATCTGAGATCGTTACGTTGTCTCTGTTTGTTTTCTTTATTTGGTACTCATATTTGTGTACA
Source organism: Nothobranchius furzeri (assembly GCF_043380555.1). Classification (NCBI taxonomy): domain Eukaryota; kingdom Metazoa; phylum Chordata; class Actinopteri; order Cyprinodontiformes; family Nothobranchiidae; genus Nothobranchius; species Nothobranchius furzeri. The sequence continues at coordinate 75,276,676 of NC_091749.1, forward strand.
TTTGCAGTGGAGTGATACATCTTTCTTATAAGAAATGTTTCTGAGATTGTTGTGAGGTAGTCGCTTCCTGTGAGTCGCGGGAGAGATGACACGGAGCGGTAACACGGCGGACTTTTTGGAATACACATCTTTTCTACTGCTGGGCTTACAAGGTGTACACGGTAAAAAACGTAATACTGTTCTTTGTTTAACACTTGTGCACTTTGTGAAAGGAAATAAGTGGCTGAGATGAATATCATATGTGCTATTGATATTATTTTACTTGTTTCTAGTTTTCACGGTGCTCCATGATTGTGAGAGAGAAATAAAAGAATTGTGGACATCAGTACGAAGCGTGGATTCTTTCGACCGGAGTAGATATACTTAGGGTGAAGTAAAAGTGTTTTAGTGATACTATAGTAACATTACTGTGTTCATACTGATAGATCAACATTATTAAAATCAACAAATATAATCTGGTGTAATTTAAGATCTGAAACAAATCATTACAGGAAAAATATCCATGTTAACCCATAATGTAAAGTATAGGACATTTTATTAAAACCCTTTGGATTTAAACATATGGTTCATTCAACAAGATATGATAAATAACACTTATAAACTGTAAAGTCCTTTATGAGCCAGGGGAATGTATATAATATAGAATAGATAAGAAGTCCTGCATCTGTTGCAGCATTGCTGATGTTCTGACTCACCACAGGATACGTTAAGAATATCGGTGAAAGTTCATAGACGTCATATCGGCACCACCAAGTCAGACTGACCTGTAGGAAGAGGTTTGGCCCACAAGTTAAAAGTTAACTTCTGCTCATTATGATGAAATACTTGGTCATGTGGTACACTACATTGTTGTTTCCCTGGCATACCCAAAGTACCTAGTTTCATCATCAATCAAATATTAAAAGATCAATAGTATTGATAAGCCATATTTTAATGGATTATTACATTTTATTGAATACCTTTTTAGTCTATTGGTAATTTATTCATAAATGGTTCCATTCAGTTTGCTGGTTTGTGATCCAGCAAACGTTATGTTTGTTATTGTTTAATTCATATTTCTGCTGAGAGGTAACCATGGTGTCTGTAATAAGCAGATAATGCATAGCTAAACATAATTCTTGTCAAACGTTGTGCTACTCTAGAAAAGTGATTATAGGAGGCTCCAGCTCCTCCTCAGCTAAACGATCCACATGGACGTGCTTCGTTTGTGATGTAATGATTCATTTTGATTTTCAGTGCAAACTGAAAACATTTGGTTCCTCGAAGAACCACTCGAATGTCTTCCTTTTAACTTTTCTAATAAAAGCTCCACAGAAGCTGTAAAAGGCCCGTTACATCATAAATCCCGTTTCCTCTCATTTTAAACGGCCTGCCGCACCGCTAAAGATGGGATTCTGTTCTATTTTTGCGGCGAGCCACTTCTGGGACAGAACCTCATGATTTTTATCTTGAAGGGCGCTTTATAAAAGATTGTTTTATTTTAATCTTTTTACGTCAATCTCTGCAGTGAACATAGAGCTAGACAGGAAACCGAGCACGTTTCAGTGTAAAACTTCTGGTAATTTTCTAAATAAAAGACTGTTGCAACAATGAAATTTCATATCTATGTAGATTACGTCAGTATGTGTGACCTCACAGTTTATTTACTCCCAGTTCCAGAAGTGGTTTTATGGCTTTAATCCTGGCAGTGGAGATTATTACGGCCAGCGCCTTTTTGCTCTGGGATGGGAAAAAACGCTGTGATCTCCCTTCCTCAAGGCTCTACCTGCAGAGGACTGCCCCTCCTCCTCCTTGTGTTTGCACACCTGGGCCCAATCAGCTCATCAGCGTCGGTCCAGCATTAAAGACGAGCTGCCAGACTGAGACAGAAAATAGAGACTGAGAGACTGAATCCATGCCATGGCTTCTTGTTGGCTCCACTGGTGTTTTAAAGGTTTTTGGTGGTTTTAGTCAGGCTGTTTGTAACGGGTGAAAGCAAGAGTGCTTTTAGATTTGAAAATAGGTGAGGGACCAAAGCGCTGGCTCCTTCTTGTTTTCCAAACTTAGTGAGTATGGTCAGTGGACCATCCATCCATCCTTCCATCCATCCATCCATCCATCCATCCATCCATCCATCCATCCATCCATCCATCCATCCATCCATCCATCCATCCATCCATCCATCCATCCATCCATCCATCTTTGGCCGCTTATCCAGTGTCGGGTCACAGGGGCAGCAGACTGAGGCCTAGTCCACACGTAGCCGTTTTTTTTTTAAACAAATATCCGCCCCTCCAAAAACTTGCATCCACACCACCTTGTTTTAAAAAAACTCTGTCCACACGTACCCGGATAAATACGTTAAGGACATGCCAGACCTGTAGGCGGCAGTACTTCCCCCGTTCTTAACCTCGTCCTTCGTCTGTGGTCTTCCACAAGCAGCAGTAATTCCGCTTGCAAAAACAAACAAGCAAACAGCGCTTGGACGATTGATAAAGCGAGCGCAGCTCTGAGGGCATCCATGATGCCGGCTAGTGTAAACACAGGTCGCACACGTGATGTCTGCATTTTTTGTCGCGGAAAGTGACGTTGCAGACCTTAAAACTCCGGTTTTGTCCGTCCACACGCAGACACCCAAAACGGAGAAAACGCAGATCTTCACTTTGGCCGGAGTTTTTAAAAAGATCCGTTTTCCTGTGAAAAAACTCCGTTTTCATGTGGATGACAGGCCAACACGTAGACAAATATCTACGTTTTGGCAGATCCCCGGCTACGTGTGGACAGGGCCTAAGTCGAGAGGCCCAGACATCCCTCTCCCCAGCCACTTGGACCAGCTCCTCCAGGGGAATCCCAAGGCGTTCCCTGGTCAGCCATGAGACCTAGTCTCTCCAGCATGTCCTGGGTTTGCCTTTCGGTCTCCTCCCGGTTGGACGTGCCCGGAAAACCTCACCAGGGAGGCGTCCAGGAGGCATCCTGACCAGATGACTGAGCCACCTCAACTGGCTCCTCTCGATGTGGAGGAGCGGCGGGTCTACTCCGAGGGCCCCTGAAAGATGCGGTTGAACGACTTCTCCTAATCCACAAAACACAAGTAGACTGGTTGGGCAAGCACCCACACACCCTCCAGGACCCCTCTAAGGGTATAGAGCTGGTCCAGTGTTCCACAGCCAGGAAGAAAACCACATTTCTCCTCCTGAATTTGAGGTTCAACAACTTGCCAGACGCACCTCTCCAGAACCCAATAATAGACTTTACCAGGAAGGCTCAGGACTGTGACCTCCCTGTAGTTAGAAAACATCCTGCAGTCCCCCTTTTTAAATAGGGGGCCACCACCCCAGTCTGCCCATCCAGTGGAACTGCCCCTGATGTTCATGTGATATTGCAGAGCCGCGTCAGCCAACATAGCCATACAACATCCAGAGCATTAATAAACTCGGGACGGATCTCGTCCACCCCCGGAGCCTTGCCACCAAGGAGCTTTTTAACCACCTCAGTGACCTTGGCGCCAGAGATTGGAGAGCCCAAACCAAAGTCCCCAGACTCTGCGTCCTCACAAGATGTGCCGGTGGGATTGAGGAGGTCTTCGAAGTATTCTGCCTACCAATCCACAACGACCCAAGTAGAGGTTGGCAGGACCACCCCCACTATAAACAGTGTTGGTAGGGCACTGCTTTCCCCTCCTGAGATGCTGGATGGTGGACCAGAATCTCCTCTAAGCTGTATGGAAGTCTTGCTCCATGCCGCTGTGACCAGTTAGTGGACCTTGCGTGTTATGTTTGGGAGCATTTTAGGTGTCTGTTTTAATTGAAAATCCCCATAATTAACATGTAGCCTCTAGCCTTTTTAACACTGTTGTTGACCTTGTAGAAATGGAGCTTTGGTTTAAAAATCTTCATGTTAAAACGGCGTTTGGACTGTACCATCCTGCACATGCACTTTTGTGTTACGCCCTTGTCCTTCATTTAAACGCCAACACTTGGCCGTAACAAACATCTCATATGAAAACAAAGATTGATATCAAACATGATTGCCTTATTTTTGGTAGAATGGTGGATGGCATAAACAAAATTTGATCTTTGAAGTCTTGAGGGATTTTGTGATCTCTCGAGTCAAGCGAGGCACAAAGCCGGGAGGCCGCTGTGTGGCTGAGATTCTCCGGGTGCGTACTGGCCCGCAGTGAAGCTTGCTAGTAAACCTTCCCGCGCCACCGATACATTCAGTGTAAAGTAGGGGTTCACTTTTCATGCAGGCAGAACATGAAAACAGTCTCCTACACCTATCTCCTGCAGTAGCTTCTGATAGAAAACAGACGGTGAAACTCTAGGATCAGAAAATCCTGACAGATCTACGTCACACTGTCACTAACATTCATGGACTCACCCATCTGGACTCACGACGGGGAAGGCTGTTGTTGGTTTAGTCCAGGAAACAGCAGAGAACGTCTAGACTAGTAGAAGCTAACTGCTAGCGTTAGCTACTCCACCACACAGCAGAACTCCTCCAGGCTTGTGTTATTGGTGGAGGTAAAACATCAACGTTGCAGAAAAGACCAAAGTAATTTTGAAATTCGTTTTAAATTTTTTAAAGCTTTAGCTATTTTTGAATACTGGTGGAAGGTTCGACCACCATGAGCATCAAACTGTTTCTATGGCCGTCTTTAAATCTCGTCTGAAGACCCTCTACTTCACTTACGCATTCGATCCCTAATTCCATAACTCCTTAGCTCATCCAATGTCCCTCCTAGACAATTCAATTTTAATTTTGTGTTTTTATATTTTGCTTTCATTTGCTTTTACTGTTAATAGTCTGTTGTTTTTATTTCTTTTGCTCCTTTTTACATTTTCCATCTACCTGACTATTTTAACTTGTGTTTTCTTGCTTGTTTTTTGTGCAGCGCTTTGTATGGTTGTAATGCCGTGTTGAAAGCGCTATATAAATAAAGTGGTATGGTATGGTTTTGATGCTTTACTTACTGAAAAGTGGAAATAAAAACCCCACCTTAATGAAAACATGTTCAAGAGAACCCAAAAGGTTTCATACATCTGCACATACTTTATGCACATAGAAGAAAAGTAGACTCTTTTACAATATCTCACTAAATATATTTACATGACATATGATTTGCCATCAGTGCAATACATAGGAATGTTGCATATTTACCAAATGTTAGACTCTTTCCTTTATGAAGAAAAATAATTTCAATGATAAAAGCTGATGTAACGGACGTGTAAATGAACATGTGCAACGCTCATGTCTTTAACAGATTTACAGGAAATGAAAAAGATCTTCAAACCACCTTATTAACAAATATCAAGCAATGAAAAAGTAAGATCAGATGTACACACACGCTTTTATCTTCGTAATGGATTTCTTTGTACAAATACTTTATATAACTTTGGCAGTTTATCGAAAACAAAGTTATTGGAAAAAGTATAAAACACTCAACTCAAACTGTCAATGATGTCGTGTAAGCTTGCCTTCCAAAGCTCATGTTCACAGTGGTTGTTCAGGAAGGCTGGAAGTAAAAATGAACCAAACACCGAACAAAAGACTCTCTCTGCTGTAGCGCTGGAGGCTGCCGTCGTTTCCATGATTATAAAATTACAAACATCTACTAGGGTCACATAGCAGTCATCGCCATAAAAAACACGGTCTGCTTTCAGGTCGACTTCAAATACAAACGGTTTAAAGGCAAGGGGGCGGAGCCGTGCTCAGCGGCCACTGTGAACGGACGGGAGCGACATGACTGTGTGGAGGAACACGAAGCCAGAACAACTAAAGAAACAGCTCTGCAACAATCGAAACGCTACACGGCCAGAATGATTTACACCGGACAAAAGAATCGAGCAAACTTCAAACATACCAACTTCACCATTATTCATTTACGTCAATTCTGTTTTTTTGTTTGTTTGTTTGTTTGTTTTTCACTGGTTTGGCACTTTATTGGAACAAATTTCTGCTCAAAAAGACTAAATGTTGTACAAAAGGTTTCATGTCTCATTACAATAACTTGTAGAATATAGTACTTAATAGTGAGCATACGGTAAGTAAACACTTGTACATACTTTAGTTTAAAGTGAACATTCCAACAGATGTTTTACGCACATGCACAAAAAACAAACAAACACAACTCTCACTCTTGCTGCCTCGCCACATTTGGGCCTTTTTTGCTACTCTTTGGACAAACTCACTCAGACCAACGTCGGTCCCGACCCCCGGCTGCCCTCCGCCGCTCGCTCTCACAGCAAACACAACTCTTAACACCACATGTTGGCTCCACATTACGACACTTCCTCTGCAGAGCGTGTGTCGGTCTTCAGACGCACAAACTCTTTGGCCACCTCATCGTGAGTCCTTTGAGACAGTATCCTCATGATGGTGAGGCCTGTTTCGTCCATGGAGATGCTCTTCACCAGCGGGTAGCAGGCGGAGCAGCTGCCTTTCTCGGCCAGCTCTCGCAGCTGGATGACTGTCATACCGATGATTCGGTCCTCACGGGCAAAACAGTAGTCCTTTACTGAGACGTGCAGCTCGTAGGCCTCTGGACCGTGCTCGTTACTCAGAACACTGGAACACAAAGCAATCAGAAACTACTGGTGGACCTTTTGTTTCATATGTGGGTCATGAAAATGAAAGAACACATAACTTCACAAGTAAAATGCCCCTTTTTATCACCTAAACCACTGTAACATCCGGCATCCCCACTAAACAACCAGCATATGAAAGCACAGCAGTCACTGTTTGGACCCTGACATCCAGCTGAATGCAACGTGCCAGTAAACGAGTCTGAGAAGATGGCTCCCTGTTGTACAGCTGTGTGTTCAGTCATGTCTCTATTCAGATGAAGCTTGCCCTGGGTTCAGTTACACTCTCGACTAGTCCCTGGAACGTCATGAAGACAATCTAAACTCCCTTAAAACAGGCTCCCAATGCAGGAGTACCAATAGCGCGCCGGTACCCTCTCTCATGCATGATGGGGAGACCTGGTATGGTTCCAAAAACAGAGATCCTCTTCCCACGTCTGGGGCTGATATTTGAATCCTTTTACAGAAATACGGACCATCGAATAGGTTAGTGTACATGAAGACTGAAGTGCCTGTGACACCTGCTACCTCGGATAAGGTGTGTAGCTGATGCAGCGTGACATCTTGGCGTTACGTAGGGTGTTAGAATGCTAGAGAAGTTGCTAGACTTTCTTCTAGTACTTTGAAGGAAGAACAATTAGTGATCCTAAATGAGATGTGTTCTCTTCAAAGTTTGAGGATCTCCAAAAGTTTGAGACTTGAAGTTGAAAAGATCAAATGGATTCATCCACGGAGCAACCTCCACTGAACTCGTTCTACTTCATATTAAAGAAATAAAGGCACTAAACAACATCCAGACTAATCAACACGTCTCTTGTGCTTCCACGAGTTCACTAACCAGAAAGAAAGAAGATACTCACTATTGGAATGTTTCGTTGTACTTTGGTG